>NC_051159.1:84836133-85113633 GCF_013339745.2 Dermacentor silvarum
GTTAATCGTGGCGTAAATGACGAGCGTGTGATGTTAGTGATGTTGTGACCTATAGTCATGCTAGTCATCCGTTTTGACACCTGTCCTTAGGCACAACTGGCGGGAAACCGCCACTCCCATGGAGCCAAAAGGCTGATGATGATAGTTTCTTTCTACACGCGGACACGTTCCTGGGGGAACTAGCCCTTAAACGCTTCGCTGTAAAAATGTGGGAAGGGAGGGTTTTCTCGAGCTGCACGTGTCGAAGGGCAAGTTCTTCGCTCGAGATCTATTTTATCAACTGATGGATTGATTGATTTTAGCTTTCAAGGAATCGCACATGATATGAGAGACGCCGTAATCAAAGGCTATAGGGACTATCTTTCACCACCTGTGGCACTTTATTGTGCGCCGGAGTCTCAGTCCACGAGGGTTGTAGCATTCCGTCTTATCTGAATATGCCCGCTGCAGTCTAGAATTGAGTGAGATTACACACAGTGAAAATTAAGTTTACAGACATAGGTGAAGCAAATTACAGGGATTAACTTGTGTCATTTCTTTAAATTTTGCCAAAGTGTGCTAGTTAAAGTGAGTCTCGAAATGCGGAAGACTGTGGTGAACAAAAGACTTTCTTATTTAAAATACATTCTAGCACTTCTATAGGCACACAAGTTTCGTTTTTTCCCCCTCATTTAGGTTTCTGTTCAAACACCCGAGATGTGTTCTTTGTAATCACTGTAATACTGCATCCATGTATTAATACTAATTTCTCGTTTTTAATTTTTTTATTATTTAAGTAACTTGACTGATTGGCTTGTGTCTAACTGCAGAAAGTGCAGAGTTTGCTGCTGCTGTTTTTTTATATTAACTGTTCAAGCACGTTTGCAAAAATAGCTTTATTGTCGCAATGTTTTCATATCACCTCATCTTGTGTAGAGTTATTTATTGGAAAATGTATTATTTGTGTAGAAGGCGGCCACTTATTAACTGACAACAGTTACAGTTTCAGTTAAATTAATAAAATAAAAGCACTTTAATTCTACGTAAGGCCTAAATTGTCCAAAAGTTCAAACGTGCTAATTTACAAGAACACTTTAACTGTTCAATGTTTCAAACTCTGTAATTTACCAATTTACTCTGTAATTTACTCTGTAATTTAGATAATATTGTTATTTACCCAAAATTGCTCAAGAAGGAGCGGCGAACAGAAAATTTGACAAATGAAACCCAAGTTTTGCGTTTTGTCTGCTACATTCAGGGCCTAATATCCCGCCATGTTTTTACTGACCGTGACCGCGTATCATGCAGCATAGCCGATGTAGTGTTTGAAAATTTTTATTTGTTAGATTTTTACTTCCATCACATGTCCTAAATACGTGTTTCCATTGCCCTTCCCAACAAGTCATACAAACATCAAACTGTAATTCTTCACGTCGAAAGAAAAGAGATAATAAAGAAAGACAGGATAGGCTTCAAGATGGCGCATTGCTAGTGCGCTTATCGAAGAATTTAAAATATAATGCCAACCTCGCTCCTCCCTCCCGCCCTGATCTAACGCTATCCTCATTTTAACTCAAGAGCGCCATAGTAACAGGAACGAGAATTTATCCGACAATTCACATTGTGTATTGTATTTTCTTACACGCTGATAAGAATACAAGAGAAGAACACGAAGCTCCCGAGTGCCTGAGGCGTCACACTCGTTTCACGCGGAGCACCGCCTAAGGCAATATTATTAAACCAAGACGACGACAGTTTGAAACTCCTTGACACGTTAAGCAGGCGTCGCTCAAGGGTGAGCGCCACCGTCGTTGCCGCTTATCGACCGTCTTAAAACAGGTACACGCTAGCGCCTGAGGAACAAAATAAATTAAAGAAAAAAAGATTTGAAAGAGATTTTATTCGGGCGAGATCGCTCATCCAGCCACCGACAGACGTTGACGAGGAGTCTCGGTTCCGGCGCGAGCCGCTCGCACGAGTAATGTTACGTTTCGGTGAAAAGGTGATCGCCGTTCCTGGGCGCGACGGAAATCGCGAGTGCCGCCCATAGTGAAACACGCGCGCGGAAGATATCGCTTTGAGAAACCGCACGGTTGGCCGCGCCGCTCAAGCCATCATCACGCGGAACTGAGGCAGCTCATTTTGCAAGACGAATGACGCGCTGGCCGCGAGGCACACGGCAGGCTTTCTGAAAAAAATTCCGGAGCGCCGCCAGCACCGCTGCGACGTGCAAATGAGATTTTCCCCCACGAATTCTAGCTGCACCTGCCGCTGACAGTGAAGAATTTCTCGCACTCGACAGTCTTATTGGCTCTCTATACTAGCGCCGCCACGGCCTTAGACAGACTGGGCGGCGACGCAAGTAACGAGAGCGGAGGCGGCGCGACGGGCAAGGACGAAATTTGCGTGAGAATGGCCTCGAGGAGCCATGCCGCGTTACGTGCGTGCACGCCCATGCGTCGTGGTGCCTGGTGCCGAAGCTAGCCTCGGGGGCCCGGCCCGTGCGCGAGTCAACGGCGCCAACCGAGCGCACGTCGCGAGGGAAGGAGAATCAGCGCTGCGAGAGCGAATGAAGCGTTCGAATAAACTGTCTTTCTACGCAGCCTGGGGCGTCCGTTGGCGATGCGTCGCATTGGAACAAAGTGTGTAGCGTGCTTCGGCTCTAATTTTAAAGTCTCGAGCAAATGAGGAAGATTGGATCGCTCTCCGACAGGCTGCCGAGTGAGTGAGTGAGTGAGTGAGTGAGTGAGTGAGTGAGTGAGTGAGTGAGTGAGTGAGTGAGTGAGTGAGTGAGTGAGTGAGTGAGTGAGTGAGTGAGTGAGTGAGTGAGTGAGTGAGTGAGTGAGTGAGTGAGTGAGTGAGTGAGTGAGCGAGCGAGCGAGCTGTAGCTTTGTTGGAGAGGGCTCATTTTCACAACCTTCCCTCCCGCCGAAAAGGACGTGGTAGAAATCGCGATAGAAAAAAAAAGAGAGTCTTAGAACTTGTTCTTCCAAATGAGAGAAAAAAAAAAACGATAGAAAAAATGAATAAAAGAGTAAACAAGACTGGTTCGCGTTGGGTAGTGGCCTACCGTAGGTATAGAGTGACTCCGGGAGAAGTTTGGCTTTCGTGAAGAATAAAAATACCAGGTTAAGTCGGAGGAAAATATTCCATGCTTGTACTGGCAAAGAAAAAGGCACACATTTGCTTACCCTCAGATTAAACCACTGCCACAGAATGCTAGGCTCAGGAAACATGCCTCGAACGCTCGGGCCTCTGATCTATCGTTACACGAACAAAGAGGCGTCGACGCGCCAGTTTTCACTTTTCTTTCAGTGTAATCAGGTAGAGAGAGTGAGAGAGTCGATAACAAAGCACAGTTGTCGCATGGGCGCGACGGGCTTGCCAATATGTATTCAAATGCGAAAAGTTAAAGAGGCGTGATTTTTAGCATTCTCCCAAAGCCAAAGATAAATCATCTGTCAGTAAGCAAGCAAACAACGGTGAATAGGGGCTGTTTCCGGAAACACCGGAACATAACACGGTAGCGCGACAGCAAGGGAGAACCTTGTTTGTCCAGAAACCAAACAAAATCCTCCATGATGCGCTTGCGAAACGGGTGTTGGCAAGCTCACCAGTCTCCCTGCCCTTAATTAGATTTAACATAGTCTATATCTGATTACACGCATAATGCACTCTGAATGTCGATAAAGCAGAGCAGCCCAGTACGCAGCAAAAGAAAGAATGAGAAAGGATATTCACGAGGACGACCATGCGCTTAGTGGTACTACCGTGGCGAATATATCTTATATTAATCATTTCTGTTACGTTATTAACGTACGAGTACAGTTCACCGTAGGTGCCATTCCTACTTTTCGGTGTCCAAGTTTTCTTTGCATCTCGAAGAAAAGTCATTATTTAAAATGAATTCTGAGGTTTTAGGTTCCAAAACCGTGACCTCAACGTGAGGCACGCTGTAATTGGGGACTCCGGCTTAATTTTGACCACCTGGAGTTCTTTAACGGGCAGATCAATCCACGTACACGAGCGTTGTCCCGCCTCGCCGCCATTGAAATGCGGCCGCCGAGGCCGGGAACGTACACGTGACCTGGAGCTTAGCAGCCACAACCCTATAGCTAAAAACATTGATCGTTTCCAACGTGCCAGTTGTATTATCCTGCTGAGTGTATGGTAGATAAACTAAGTTTCTTGCAGTCGCAATTTATGACGTCACACCAGTGTGATTACTGGCCGTTAACCTTTTCCATGAAGACGTAAGTGCCGTCTGTAAGTTGCATTTTAATCGTGTATTAAGAACTGCAGAGCTTCAGCACTTCTTCGCTCGCCTCTACTTGCTAGTCAGTGCTGCTGCCTAATGTCAGCATGCGTGCAAACGCCCTGACAGAAGAAGGACGAAGTGAAAGCAGGAACTCTGATGCTAATTATGGATGGTTCATGAAATATAAAAAAAGATGACGAAGGAAAAAAAAGGGCTGTTGTGTATTGGACAAAGACTTGACAGGCAGCTCTGATATGCTTGTGATGATGTATGCCACCTGGCATCAAGGCGATAAAATATGTTACAGTGCCAACTTCGTGAATGTACCGTCGAATGATGTCAAACGAGAGTAACCAACACTAACGTAAAGCACATTCATAATACTCACTAAAAATACCTTCAACATTTCTCATACTTTATGGGAATGAATTACTAATGTGGTGGCTAGCGCTGGTCTATTTTTGTTTGAATGATTACTACACACGCCTTCATTCCACAAGTACATCGACGGTATGTCGGTGTTCTCGTGAGAGTGCACCGCTTTGTTAACAAAGGTGTCAAATTTTGCTACACCACAAAGATCAGATTCGAACACGAAGTGGAATGAATATTCTTCACACTCAATCAGGAACATTCTTGCGGTGTAGTTGAGGCAACGCATCTGCTGTACCATACTTTTTTTTTTATTCACAAATTTTCCAGTTTGCTTGACGCATTTACTAAAAATGAAACAATTGGAAATAGAACTAAAGCGAACAAGCCCCCAGCAAGCATAAGTGGAACTTCCTCCGCGTGTATGCAATAAGTGCAGATATTCATCGCTCTGTCTTTGTTACCAAAAGTGAAATACGAAGTTAAGCTGCATTAGAAATTTACACTTTTATACCATTAAAAAAATCAGTCTTACAATGAGCCTTTGTTACCTGACAAAATGAGCCCAAAGAACAAGCAGTGATAGCGTCACCAATATAAAATTCACTCATCATCTCTCGGTGACATCACAGGTTTTGATGTTTCTTGCACGGTGCTAGTACGGCTCATCATGACGAAAGATGCTGGTGACGTGACAAACAAATGAACAGGACAAATGCGCTGTTAGTTCACTTACTTGTTCCCAACATAAACCAATTAGCCAAGCTTAGAACCTCGTGCCAGTCTAGGGCCCGTATTCACGAAACAACTTTACGCTTACATTGTTCGTAAGCACAAATTCCAGCCAATCCTGACGCTGGAGTCGTTATTAGTGAATGCACCCAGCCAGGAAAAACGCACTCACGCACAAATACTCTTATGAGTAGGGCTCCTGGGTCCGTAATCACAAAAAGATCGTAAGACAAAATTTTTCGTAAGATCAAATTCCAGCCAGTCCTGATGCTGGACATATTATTATAAAAGGCTGTCGTCCAATAGCAAACATCACTTACGAGCCCCTCCACTTTCTTACAGCGGGAAATAAAAGTTAATTAATTAATCAATCAATTAATTCATTCATTCATTCGTGAATTCGTTCTCGGGTGTTTATCAATAATAAATGATCTTGTAGGTATATGGGCACATTGAGGCATTTTATGCGTTTTTTTATCTTGTGACATGCTGCATCTGTGGTGGACCTGCAGTGTTTGTGACCTATTGTGCTAGATTTCACTGTGGCGCCATTTCGTGCCTTGATGACTTATTGTGATGTCATTTTATAAACGTAACTAACTACTTTAACATTGCGATGTTCTGTAACAAGTGCTAAACATCTGTGTTACTCAGGCAAAACGTAGTACTTGATGCCTAGTTCGTGCCTTCATAGTATTGTTTGTTCACGTAAAAGAAATAGTCCTAGCGCTGCATTTAAAAGAGAGACAACGAAAAAGGGTGCATAGAAAGGCAGGAAGCTCAAACAGAAGAAGCTCTGGTTGGCTACCCTGCACGGTGAAAAGATGTAGGGGAGTAAAAAGGAAAAGAATGCTTAATGCGAGAGAAATAAAAGGAGAACGAGAACTCCCCCTTCACTAATCCTAAACAACATATGCTTTTGAAAGTGCACGAGAAAGCAATGTAGTAACCTTTTGTCTCTTCAGTCACTCGAAAACGGCAGAAATAAGCAAGAATACAGTGGAATTCGTGACGTGACGTCAATGTAATTGACTATAGAGCTGTAGCGCGAAATTCAAAATCAAGAATTTGTTCTTACTTTCTTTGGTAATCAGCTATTCTTGAAGCTAGGTAATGGAAAGAAATTTTTGAGAGAATATCTTTCATTTCCTGTCATTTCCTTTCAATACCTGTCACCTATATCACTCTTGTTCTTTCATATCCCTTTATGAGCGCCAGGTATTTTTCGGTGGTGGCAGCTACGGCATCAGTGTCGTATTGATCCAGCTGCTTTCTAGAACGCAAAGCACCTTTTTGCCACGGGCAGCCTTCGACAACAACACTGAAACACGCCTCCTTACGTCAAAACATTACCCCAGCATCCCAGCGTTAACGTCGGAAGCTATTCAACATCCGGGAGGAGAGGAAGAGCAGTCCCACGCCTCATCCTGCGTCGCGGCGGCCAATACGTGCCGCAGAGCATGAAATGGCGAAGCCGCTTGCTACAGCAGATGCATCGCGGTATGCAAGCGCGGCTTCACCCCGATGGGCCGGCGCCCACCCTCGATAAGCCAGCACACGCCGGAGTGGTTTCACCGCAGCATCATGCCGCTGTTGCGTTCTCAGCGACAGCTCATCGATCACTGCCGTCACGAACATAGGCTCGCAGATTCCGGAAGACACCGGGGCTTGTCAACGCGAGGCAAGAGCGAATCGCTACGAAGGGCACAACGACGCACCGTGCACTGATGCTGCTGGCGCGTCTAAGAAGCGGGATATCATCAGTTGCTTTGCCGCCCGTTCAGTGTCATAGATGTGTGTAAGTAGCAAAGTGCTTAAAATTCATGTATCATATAATAATGGTGTCATTATACACCTTATCACAACGTGTCGTTCCACTTGGTTAAGGTCGTCCCGGCTTTCTGACGCTTCCTGAAACACACAGACAATGCTCAGTGTATTTGTAGGGAATAAAGAAGTAGAGAAAAGTACTTAACCAACGACTCAAGGTTGATCGCATTCGCCAATATGCTACCTTATAGATACAGCAATTCATCGGCGATCTCTGTTGCGAACTATTATAGCAGGAAGAGTTTTGTGAATATGAGCCCCTATTGAGTGGAACCATCCTACTTACACAATTACCGGTACATGTTTCGTAGGGAGCATATATGCCAATGTTCCTTCAAGCCGAAATGTCACGAAGGCGCAAAAGTGTTGATAGAAACAGCTAAACTCATCCAGCAAGCCAAAACTCGCGTTTCCTTTAGGACTTTGGAATTGCTCTTGTTTCGCGTAGTTATGAAGTGGTATAAAGCACACGAATGAGTTCCAACGTTTCAAAATACGGCAAAGCGCTCAACAGGGACAGTTAAGTCAGTTTGCATAAGTTTGCATTAGACAATGACAAATCACGGAGAAGTGTGAATGATGCTTGGCAAAGGATACCAACTACATGAAAAAAACCAGTGAGGAGGAAACTTTAATGTTGCTAAAGTTTCATGGTTCATAGAGTGCAAAAATCACTAGAGAGTGCAACTGTGTGCTTACGCCGCGTGATAACATTTTAGAATTTCCAAATATTCCAAAGTCTAATGCGACTCCAGTCTTCAGAATGTTTTCAACAAGATGCTGATTGGTGATCTTGTCATCATGCCCTGAACGTACGGGCTGTAGGTAAGCGGATACTAGTCCGAACAAAATTGTCGACCACATTAAATTGTTTCGTGTTTCGTTTTTTTCTGCAAATACGGCCTTGAATGCACCCGTCAGAATATCTGTAAGTGATTGAAGGCCACCAGTCAACAATATTACTTTTTCAGATTAGCGACTGCGTGAAATGCTGTAAAGTCAGAAAAAGAATACTTCGAATTCGTGCCGGTGGTATTCGTGCATATTAGCAGATGAATATAGCAAGTACACATCTGACATAACATTTTTATAACACCGTATTCCCTTCGTTATGGTTCCGAAATGAACAAACAGACACCGTTGGACAGAAGGTAATACGCCTGTATTCATTTATAAGGCGTCTATTCAGTTACAATTCAATTACAAGAGCTCTTACTTTTCCTCTAGAACTACAGTTCTAGAGACAACATTTCACACGGAATGGCCACGCCACTGATGTCCTTTCTCTCTTTTCATTTGACTATAAGATGTGAAAAAGCCGGTGACGAAATTTGAGAACATTTGCAATATTATCAAATAATTTATTCAACGACGCTCACAGTAGCCGTGTATCTCTGTTCACCTTTGTGAACTGCAACCGTGCTGCAAAATCCCATGTTGTTTGTAAGATTCAAGACATTTTACAGGCTCGTTCATGAATACTAAAGACATTGTATTACCGTCGAGGTTTGACGACAATTTCGATCTTTATTGCCCCGTTACTTTGACTAAGGCCTTGTAGCTTGAGCTCCGCTTGTAAGCCATATAAAAACAGTGTACCAGACGAGTTTTATAGGGTTGCCTAAACCACTACTGATAATGTACATAAAACAGCCTTACCATAAGCTAATAAGTTTGTCTTGTATTTCAGTCTAAATACGACCGGACAAAAAACTGAATGTCAATCTCACAACGAAGCGGACTGATCGTGATGCTGTACAATAATGCCTAGATTTTACGAGTAATGCTGCCATCCGTGCTGCTAGAGTATTAGCTTCTGGTGTGTATTATTATACAATTAGCATCGGTACTTACTATTTGCGGAAATATATTTTCTTGCATATTTAACTGACGACGCCTAATCCTTTACCGAGGTATAATAAAACACCGCGCCTTGACAAAGCCTTACTGTGCGAGGCATTTTGTACATTTTTACTAGCAAGACTCATTTATTATGAACTGTCATAAAGCGGAGATCTGTCAGGCCGCTTAAACGCTGAAACAATATTGGATTTCTACTATTTTTCCATGGAGAAACTGATTTATTTCCCAACTGTCAAATGTTGGAAAACGACAAAAATGAAGACAAATGAGACACATTCGTTTATAAATTAAATATTCGCTATAATTCGCCACGCGATTATGAAACAATTAGGCTCGGTCAAATCAAGCTTGAATGGAACACATTGTTTAAAGACAGCAATTCTTTACAAATCAAATCTTGATAATTGAATATTGTTACGTAAAACGGCACAAGGCGGGACTATTTACACTGTATTTACAGTATAAGAGAGACACAGTAGCCAAGATGGTGGACAGCCACCAGCACCAGAGAGAACCGTCTTCTTCGTCGTCTGCCCCAGGATGAATGTCTCTCGCGTAGCATTACCCCCGGCGGTGCAAGCGCCGTCTCGGCGCACTTCACACATTGTCGTTAGGAGGAAGGCGGTAGGCTTTCAGTCTGCTAACGTGAACTATGTCACTGGGAGCGATCGCCGGCGGTAAAGTCGGAGAGACGGGAACAATCTCGTAGGTGACGTCCGTGACTTGGCGGACGATTCGGTAAGGACCCGTGTATCGAGATAGCAACTTTTCGGATAAGCCAACATGGCGGAATGGACACCACAGGAGAACTAAGGCACCGGGTGAGAAGCGAACGTCGCGATGCCGGCTGTCATAGAGGCGCTTCTGGGTCGCTTGCGAGGCCAACAGCCTAGAGCGGGCGATCTGACGAGCGTGATCGGCACGAGCGATGGCATCACGTGCATATTCGCTAGGCGGCGCGGCAGCAGCCGGTAGTATGGTGTCCATCGGTAACGTTGGTTCACGGCCAAAGAGCATATAAAAGGGTGAATAACCGGCGGTATCGTGACGCGAGGAATTGTACGCGAAAGTCACGTAAGGTAACGCCAGGTCCCAGTCACGGTGGTCAGATGAAACATACATTGAGAGCATGTCCGTGAGGGTGCGATTTAGTCTCTCGGTGAGGCCGTTTGTTTGGGGATGGTAGGCAGTGGTCAACTTGTGCTGCGTTGAGGAGGAGCGCAAGAGATCGCCGATTACTCGTGATAAGAATGCGCGGCCTCGATTTGTGAGCAATTGGCTAGGGGCACCATGGTGCAGAATAACATCGTGGAGCAAGAAATCGGCAACGTCAGTAGCAGTGCTGGTGGGGAGCGCTCGAGTGATTGCATACCTGGTCGCATAATCGATAGCAACGGCGACCCACTTCTTGCCGGATTGTGACTCAGGAAAAGGACCGAGAAGGTCCAAACCAACCCGGAAGAATGGTTCGGTCGGGATGGAGAGCGGCTGAAGCAGTCCAGCCGAGGGTGCGGCAGGACGTTTCCGACGTTGGCATTTGTCGCAGGAGGTCACGTAACGTCGATCAGACCGGGCGAGACCGCGCCAAAAGAAGCGGCGCCGGACACGATCGTACGTGCGGGACACACCAAGGTGACCAGCAGTTGGTTCGTCGTGAAGCTCACGCAGTACCGTTGAACGCAGCTGTTTAGGCACAACGAGAAGCAGCTCAGGGCCATCTGATTGGAAGTTACGACGGTAAAGTGTGCCATTCACGAGGGCGAACATGCGCAGTGAGGCGTCGTTAGGTGCGGATTCCAGCCGATCAATGAGCGATCGCAAAACATCATCACGGCGTTGTTCGTCACCAATCTGGAGAAACTGAGACATAGACATAACGCAGGGGTTAGGTTCGATGTCCGGTCCCTCTGGTTGGTCAACAGGGTAGCGGGACAAGCAGTCCGCGTCCAAATGGAGGCGGCCAGACTTGTAGGTAACTGAGTAAGAGTACTCCTGAAGGCGCAGCGCCCAACGACCAAGTCGTCCAGTAGGGTCCTTCAGTGAAGAAAGCCAACAGAGAGCGTGATGATCGGTGACAACACGGAAAGGGCGGCCATACAAGTAAGGACGGAATTTCGAAACCGCCCAGACAAGGGCAAGACATTCCCGTTCCGTAATAGAGTAATTGCGTTCTGATTTCGATAGGAGACGACTTGCGTACGCAATAACATGGTCAACGCCTTGTTGGTTTTGGGCTAAAACTGCACCGATGCCGTGACCACTAGCATCTGTGCGCACTTCCGTGGGAGCAGCTGGGTCAAAATGGGCAAGAATAGGTGGAGTCGTCAGGGCGGCGATGAGCTCAGAGAAGGCGTCAGCTTGTAGAGGACCCCAACAAAACGGGACGTCTTGTTTGAGTAGGTCAGTGAGTGGACGTGCGAGCGCCGCAAAGTTTTTCACAAAACGGCGAAAGTAGGAACAAAGCCCCACGAAGCTACGAACGTCATGGACAGACCGTGGAACGGGGAAGTTCGTGACAGCGCGTATCTTTGCTGGGTCTGGTCGGACACCGGAAGCGTCAACGAGGTGGCCCAGGACAGTAATTTGACGAAGGGCGAAGTGGCACTTCGAGGAATTTAGCTGGAGGCCAGCTCGTCGGAAGATTGCTAGAATGGTCGAAAGCCGCTCAAGGTGTGTTGCGAAAGTGGGGGAGAAAATTAGCACGTCGTCCAGGTAACATAAACACGTCGACCATTTAATCCTTGAAGCAGTGTGTCCATCATTCTCTCAAACGTGGCTGGTGCGTTGCAGAGACCGAAAGGCATGACCTTGAATTGGTAAAGGCCGTCAGGGGTCACGAAGGCGGTCTTCTCGCGATCCAGGTCGTCTACAGCAATTTGCCAGTAGCCAGATCGAAGGTCCAGGGATGAAAAGAAGGTGGCACCATGGAGGCAGTCGAGGGCGTCGTCAATACGTGGAAGAGGGTACACGTCCTTCTTGGTGATTTTGTTGAGGTGCCGATAATCAATGCAGAAACGCCAGGAACCGTCTTTCTTCGTTACTAATACGACGGGAGAGGCCCAAGGACTAGAAGATGGTTCGATGATGTCCTTCGCAAGCATTTTAGCCACTTCTTTTTGAATCACTTTGCGCTCTGATGCGGACACACGGTAAGGTCGACGGCGAATGGGCAAAAAGTCGCCAGTGTTGATACGGTGGGCGACAATCTTAGTCTGGCTCAGGGGTCGATCACGAATGTCGAAAATGTCGTTGTATGAGGCCAAAACCCGGCAAAGAGCGTCGGCCTGGTCAGGCGAAAGGTCTGATCCAATCATGTTGCGAAAAATGCTGTCGTCGGAACTTGGTGACGGGGAAACTGCAGCTTCCGCAGGTGCAGTTATGGCGACAACCTCGACGTCATAGTCTGTTATCGCGGTGAGGTGGGCAAGCGACATCTTCTGGGGCAACACTTGAGGGGTCAGACCAAAGTTTAGTAGCGGGAGGAACACACAGTTATCAACTAATGTGGCGATGGTATGTGGCACAGTAATATTGCGCGTCAGGCGGATGTCTGTAATCGGAGAGACGATATAGTCGCCGTCAGGAACGGGAGGGGTCGATGACAAACACACGTACGTGACGGCTCGCGGTGGTAGGCGAACAAAATCGGTGGGGCTTAAGCGGCTGACGGGCGTATCGCAGGCATCTGATACAAGAGGAAGATCGAGGCAGAGCGTTTCAGAAGAACAATCAATTAAGGCCGAGTGTGCCGAAAGGAAGTCAAGGCCAAGGATAAGGTCATGGGGGCAGTGAGCAAGGACGGCAAAAAGGACAACAGTGTGACGACCGGCAATGCTGACACGGGCGGTGCACATTCCGATCACTTGAACAGCACCACCATCGGCAACACGTATTGTCTGTGTCGTAGACGGCGTCATAATCTTCTGCAGGTGGCGGCGTAAAGGGGCGCTTATAATAGACAAGTGTGCGCCAGTGTCGATGAGGGCGGTCACAGGAACATTGTCGACTTTGACTTCAAGAAGGCTATGGTGAGTGGGGAGCGTCAGTAGAGGATTTGCAGTGAACGATGGCATTGCAGCTTCACCTCCATAAGCTGCACTATCTAGTTTTCCTGCGGCGATCGTCCAGAGAAGGACGACGAGGAAAAGCGGCGAGGCTGCGGAGAGCGGGATTGGCGGCGTTGCGGCGACGGGGAGCGGGAGAAGCGGCGAACAGGAGCAGTGGCGTCAGATGGAAGAGGCTCGTGGGAGGACGACGAGTAGTAAGTAGGGGAACCAGCGGCTGGACGTCTGAAAGGAGTAGGGTACATGGAGGTCTGGCGAGATACGTAGGTCCAACGGCGACGGCAATAACGAGCAATGTGCCCGGCCTGATGGCAGGAGAAGCAGATGTGCTGATCGTCGGGAGTTCTCCATTCCGCAGGATTGCGGAAGGAGCCGGGAGACGTGTAGGAGCGTCGAGTGGGTCCAGAGGAATAAGGCCGAGCGTCAGGACGAGTCAGTGGGCACGCTGATGGAAGGCCAAGATTAGCAAACTCCTGCCTGACGACAGCTTGGATGAGGGACACCGATGGCTGCGATGGGTCACTGGCGTGGGTTGTAAACACAGGGGGTTGAATAGGTGCAGGACAGGCGGCTTCAATCTCGCGACGAACAATGCGAGTAACGTGGTCACAGGTGGGCGGCAGGCGAACGGCATCACACGATGAAGTTGCAGCCATATTGGGCAGCCGGGTGAATTTCTGGGTAATACGGCGGCTCTTCGCGTGTTCAAACCACCGGCACTCTTTGATTATTGTGTCGACGGTATCAACGTTGGTATAGACGAGCAGGTTAAAAGCATCGTCGGCGATACCTTTGAGCACATGAGAAACCCTCTCGGACTCAGACATGTGCTCGTCAACCTGGAGGCAAAGAGCAATAACGTCCTGAATGTACGAGACGTATGACTCGGAGGATGTTTGTGCACGAGTTGCAAGTTCATTCCGCGCAGCAAGCTGCCGACCAGTGCTGTCACCGAAAAGGTCACGGATCTTCTCTTTGAAAGAGTCCCAGCTGGTAATTTCCGCCTCGTGCGTCTCGAACCACACCCGCGGTGGGCCATCGAGGTAAAAAAGCACGTTGGCGAGCATAAGGGTCGGGTCCCACCTGTAGCCGGCGCTGATCCGTTCGTAAAGGTTGAGCCATTTGTCGACGTCAACCCCATCCTGGCCGGAAAATACGCCAGGATCACGAGCAGGAGGCAGAACGATGTAGGTCGGAGCGACGGGAGGGGCAGGGGGTGAAGACGATGTGCCCGCACCGACTGACATGGTCGCAAGCGTGATGAGGCGGCCGTTGCGAAGCTCCGTGATCGAAACCGGGAACTACCCAGCACCTCCACCAAAAAGATGTTACGTAAAACGGCACAAGGCGGGACTATTTACACTGTATTTACAGTATAAAAGAGACACAGTAGCCAAGATGGTGGACAGCCACCAGCACCAGAGAGAACCGTCTTCTTCGTCGTCTGCCCCAGGATGAATGTCTCTCGCGTAGCAATATTGTTACAGGATGGCTAACAGCTTTCAGGTGGATTTTTGTTAACATACTCATAGCAAATGAGAATTGAGTTATCTTCTAGCGTTTTATTTTTGTCATCTTTATACTCGGCGAAAGAACAGTCGCCTATAACAAGTAGTGTATTGAGCTTTTAAACTGTTGTGCCCTAAATAAAGCGAAAATAAAAACAGTATATTGAGGCCGAAACTCTGACACATTCCTTTCCTTCGACCTTTTCTTATCATTATGCAAGGAGCCTTTCCTGCTTCCAAGCCTCAGCGGGTGCACGGAAGGCGGCAGCGTATTCTGAAAACCCCCTTCACCAGTACTAGGGATAGGAGCGCCTCAGTAAGGATATGAAGGCAAGTCACCCGCCTCGGTCCGAGGTTTCTTGTGAACAATTGTAACTAAACACCTTTAATCAATCAAATAAATGAATGGTGCCACAATAATCTTTGCACAGTCTATCTAGGAGACGTATAGACGTCTTTTTTTATTGCGATAGCAATTATACGGACACTCCAGGCACATTTTTGCCGTCGGCGTCACCGTGATGTTCCGTATAAAGTCCAAGGGCGATAACACCGTCGTTGCGCGCCGTATGCTGTATGTGCGAGTGAAAGCGTGCGAGGGAAGCCGACGATCGCGGCTTAATCTCGCGCGCGTAAGAGGAAAGCGGGAAGAAGCGTGACATCTTCAGTCGCGCGCTAGGTTCCGGAGGGAGGGAGTGGGCGGCGTTCTACTCCCGCAGCAACTGCGTAGTCCGCGGCCGCGCGCGCCATATCTTGAAATTGATCGGTGCTTCGACAACTGATACCTTTGTGCGTGCTGCGTTCTCGCCGCTCACTTTGAGTTGAAGCGATAGACAGCACGAAGTTCACTTCGCCCGCTGCTGCTGCCGCATTTCCTCACGCCGGCGTTTTGACAGCGAGTGTCCGCGCTCATCGAGTGTGATGTGTTCATGTTTGCCTGTGCGCGATGACACCGTGCTTGCTAATTTAGTTAGTAAGCAAATGTTTGTAAGTTAAAGCGGCCGATAAGACTAATGTCCTTACTTTGTATAGCTGTCTATTAGATTTGCTATTGCAATCGATGGTTTGCCTTCCTGGCGAAACTGCGACTTTTTTTTTACCATTTGGCTTATTTCACACGAAAATTTTGAAACGAAAGCACTTCATTGAGCATCAAGTGCTTCATTCATGGAACTTTTTTCTGCCAGAAATGTACGTGGGAGTTTCATATAAAATTGTTTTTTTTTAATTCGTTAGGCACGACATTAAGATTTTGCTATCTTTTAGCGAAATTTCCTAGAATACGGCTTGGTCCGATATTGACTTCTTAATTGTTACAGTAATGTACTTTGATTTGCACGTATAGTTTTACAAACGAACGCGCAAAACATTTCTGCCATTACAATTTAACAGGGAGTTGGTGCCACCCGTGCCTCAGGTATTCTGAATGGTTAATATGAAAACAAGGCATAGCGTTATGATAAAAATAAACACAATTGTGCGCTTCGCACATGGTTGTATATCATTTCATTACCCGCTTATTAATTTTAGCTTTGCTTTATAGAGGTCCTAACATGTGCATTTTTCGCTCCGGAACTCTTACAGGTTGATATTTTTACAGGTTAGATGATCGCTACGTAGCAATTTACAGCCTTTATTTTGTAAAAGCAGCTCTGGTAGCAACAAGTCTTAAACATAATACTTGCTTGATATAAGTAAACTATTGTATCAAGAAGCAGTTAAATATAATACAGACGTTTTGTAGCAATAATGCATTAGAAGTATGCATTACATATGAACTCAACACTAAATGTGTTTTTACACATTCTTTGGAGTCCAGTTACAAAGCGAGCTGGGTGAGCTCCTAGAAGAGCCTGTTCTCTTAGGGCTCCCTGGCATGGTTGTATTTATAGTGGCTTCGTTTGTTAGCGTTTGAAGCGAGCGCTGATGCACACACAGAAAAAAAAAACTGCTTAATAATATTCGCAAGCAGCCGCTTGCTATGCACACACATTTCCTAAGATAGACTCCACTCACCCTCCACCCGAAGCAGCACAGTTATTCTTAAATGCTGCGAACTTGTCGGCCGATGCAGCGAGCAAGAAAACCGATTTAGCTTCATATTAACCTGTTTAAATTTTTTGTGAACAGAGTGCAGCTATCGCCGCAATGCTTCACGAAGGCTTTCGGGGCGGCGTGCCATAATCGTCGCTTTTTCTGAATAATTAAGCCCTTAATCGCCGACCAAGTGCTCCACGAAAGCATTAGGGACACTTTGTCAGAGGGTGGCCTTATTCCAAGCAACTATGTTTCGCGGGATGAAATTTGCTGATGCCGCAGCGATAGTTCACGTCTCCCCCCACTCGCCCCTGACAAGCTGTGTACAAAGTTTGTCGAGAGCAAAAGAAAATAGTTCATTCGGTCAAGATCTCGCCAGAGGCCGCGCTATTTATCGATACTTTTTGTTTTTCATTCTCTTTGCAATTTACCATTGGCTGGCACCATGCGACGCCTACGTTGTGTCTGGTATCGGAAAGTCATTGCGTTAGGTGATAAGCAGAAAATAGAGAGTAAAATAATCATTAAACGACACTATAGAAGGACATAGCATTATGTAAGCAGTAATATAGAAATTTTCGAAGTCTATAGTATTACTAAGCAATACTATATAGAATCCTATAAACGTCTGTAGAGTAGACTAGACAGGCATTCGGCTTCTAAATGGGTTCACTTCATACGGCTTCAAAGTCAGATCCTAAGAATTAACACATCTATATCTTTCTAGCCCTGTCATATATTACGTTCTATTTATAACCTGACGGAGTGGAAAATCGCGTCTGCCTGATTGCTGATAAAGCCGTTTCTTGTTCGTTCTTTTCTTTTTACTTTTTTCTTTCTTCTATTTTTTGCACTGCGGTCACATAGCCGTCAAAGCTACCGGGCGTGAAGTTTGTCCCAAACGTCACTGTCATTCCTAAATCAGCTCTCATTCCTAAATGTCTCAGCCCTCTAAGAATTTATGTTAGTTTGCTAAATTTGAATTATTATAGAGGATTTGCATTTCAAAGCTACCCCTGGGTTATGGAGAATGCTGTTATGGGGGGACTCGTGTTTACGCCTGACCGCCTGGAATTCCGCAGAGTGCAGCTAGGTCTGTGGCTAAACGTATTATTGTTCCAATTAGCACTTCTTGGAACAGCACTTCTGCGCAGAAGAAGTGCTGGAAGAAGTGAGATTAAATGGCGGACGACACCCGTCTCACTGAGATTATGTCTTTTATATAGCCGTTCTAGTAAGGAACGCTACATGAGTAAGTACAAGGTAATCAATAAAACTTCTTAATTAGCTAACGTACACTAAGAATAATCGTGCACGTAATCTCCGCCTTATGAAGTAATCAAACTGACATGACTGACTTGCACCATCGGCCATAGGAGAACCTTAAGGAGTCTTTTCCCATTAATAAACCACGTGGTCTATGAGCCACTTCTTCTTTCCCCCCATAGAAATCAACTACTAAATGCTAGGATGTTGAAAGCATCGTGTGGGCACGTTGAATTTTCAAATCACGTATGCCAGTGTCAGCACCCTTTATTTGGCGTGTCACGTAGGCGTAACAACTCCTTCGGGGGCTTCAGGCATGGTGTTTTGCCATTGAGTCAGCTCCAAATCTTATAATACAGAATGGCCGGCGTTGCGCTGAAGGGTGAAGGCGTCTCTCGTCCGTTGTCCGCGAAGCATATGGCTTTATACCGCACGTGCAAAGAAGAGTTGCGTTGGTGGAGGCCGAGTAGTCTGCGTCTGGAGGAGCACCGAATGGGTCCCGTGAGGAACGTTTTCGTCGGTTGCCACCAAAAAAAAAAAAAACGCAAGACAAGAAGTCACTATCAGCCGTTCCTCATGAATGACCTCGATATTGCCGTTCACTCGCAACGAGACGGAGCGCGATGGTGCGCGTACACAGTGGTGCGTGACAGCGATCTGCCGAGCGCAAGTGCGAAACGCACCCGAGGGAAAAGTGGTTACTCCACTCACGCACGTCCGCTGTTCTGAGCGTTTCTGACAACTTTGCCTATGACAGACTGCGGCGCGAAAGCTGCTCAGAAGATTGCCCCTTATTAAGATTGTAAAAGTGGGCGAATTGGTAGCGATATGAGAGATTGGGCAAATTGGTAAGATGGAAAATTAGCTCTCGTTGGTCGGCGTTTAACTTCAGACTTAACGATGGTTAGAATACCTCAGTTACCCAGACATCCAGACTATTGTTAAGTTCAACGTCACTCAAGGTTGAGTTTCACAGCAGCCGTTAACCTCACTTTCGAGTAAAGCTTAAGCCTACTTGTATATACAGTGTGAGAAGCGCATATGAATTGAAGAAACTAAAATAAGACACGAAGCAAGCAAAATGACATGCGTGACGTTATGAATTAATTTTACGAGTAAGGCTTTAGCTCGGCCCCATCTCCGATACAGCCTCTTAAAATGCGCTCGTACATGCAAAACACAGAAAGGCTTTTCTGAGATAACCTCTGGACCGATTTTAATGACAATTGTTGCATTAGAGGGAAATATAAATTATAGTGACTGTTGAAGCGAAATTTTAATTTAAGACACGAACTTTTTAAAAGAAATTTCCAAAATTGGTAAGCCCGAGAAAAAATAGAACCACGACGTTTACAATTTCCTAGCTCCGCACCAAGAACAGATATCACAGTTCTGTTAAGTCCATCCGTTAGAGCATCCGACGAGGACAAGTTTTATGTATCAATTTGTATCTTTCGTGAATGTGTTATAGTGTCTACAAGGGTTTTGCAAAAGTCCTACCAGCATACTAGTGGTCTGCTTGAAAACCATGTGTATACCTAAATTTTGCCCGTTTTCGATGTACTATTATATGAGATTAACAGAATTGTGATACTGTTTTTCATTGCTTAGTTAAAGAGTTGTAAACTTGATAGTTTAGTTTTCTGAAAATTTCAATTTTCAACAATTTTCCTTAAAATAATAACGGCGTAAATAAAAAAGCTCGCTACCAACAGTCACTACATTTTTTCTTTCAATATGCAATAAACTTCATCAAATTTGGTGCAGTGGTTGCCGACAAAAACGATTTCTCCTTTCTCATGTATTTAGGTAGGAGCCATCGAGCTAAAGCTTCCTCTTACGTTATGACATAAGTATTGGGAGAAACATTGAAACTTTATAGGCAAAAATCAAATTTATGTAGACTTAAGCAATATATGCATTGCGTAGAATACAGGTGAGCTGTAGTCTATTTAGAAAGGCTATATGGACACCTAGTAAGGGTAGTGATAGCTGGGGCCCAGGAGAATAGATTGAGTGATTACATTCACTAATGCTTATGCACGCGCTTTATTACGCTTCGAACGCAGCGAAAACTTCGTTCTGTCTGAATCCCTTGAATGTGTACGCTACAAATATTAAGGTTGAACGACGAGAAAATGTATTAGCTGAAAGAACTTGGCCTCCGTACGTAACATTTATCTAAGGTAACTTTATTACGCATAAAAAATAGGAGCAATAATTAAGGAGAAAATGGTTATGATATTCTATCGTAAGACGTTAATCAGAACATCTACTCATAAATCATAAACGAAAGCTTTTCCCTTATATGCCTACCAATGAAATGCGTCTCTTAGAGACGCAAAGCTCAGGAACTTCAACAGAGCGGCTGTTCGTAGCGGAACTAATAACAAACTCAGATTATATGCATATGCCAAATATTTAATAACAAAACTGAAATTGATCGCGAAAGTAACTTAACACAGCCAAATTATATATCTGGACAGACTGAACACAAGTACAAAATTAGGCAAACCAGGCCAGGACTCAACCTGTATGCAAATTCTTTTTTTAAGAACTATCGCTCAGTGGAATCGACTGACGTCTGAGCAAGTGTGCAGTGAAAAATGAAGATGAATTTTTTGTAAGCTAGTAACCCCTCTGCTGTAACGCCTTCGGGCTGAGCGGGGAAATGTATGAATAAAGAATAAAAAAATAAGAACATGATTGCAGTCATGTATTGTGCTTATTTTTGTTGCGGCCTCGCAATGTTCTCGCAGGGACACACTGTATATCGAAGTGGACACATATCTATCTCTCGCATCATCCAGTCAGGGAGTCTCGTAAGTAAATGTAGCTTTTCATTCGCAATTCTCGTCATGATATGCCCGGAACTATCTATACGTGTTTCTCTCGCGCTGTGTTACTTATTTAAGGTGCACAAACCGTGCGCATGGTGACAAACGCTATATAGGAGACGTCATCCATGACGGACGAGACGTAGACGCGCTGACGAAAGACACCAACGTTCTTCTTGCGAAGCAGACAAACACGAGGCTCACAGAAGGCTTAAATAATCACATGAAGAGAATACTCAGGTAAAGGAAGACACGGGTGAGATGGTAAGAGATCAAATAAAATGGCTCGCGACACAACCGAGTGATAATCCGCGCTAGCACTCGCGGCTAAATAATAGATCTCTTTTGACGGAGGTAAACATAGACGAAGCGAAGCGGTTGTCATCAAAAGAAGACTCTGATCCACTCGGCGCGACGCAAGTCTGGGAAGCAAGCATGCAGAGGCGCGCTTGCGCTTAATAATGTACGGGGCGGACGACGATTGCCGGACTCCTCTAAGACACTCATCCCTGCCGCCGCCCCAAACGGTAAAGAGACCGCGGGGAGTGCACAACCACTAGTGCGCTTGAGAAAAAGAGGCGCCGGACGGAGATGAAAACCTCGAACACGAATCGACTGAGACGCTATCGCTCCTCCCCCCTATCCCCCCCCCCCCCCCCCCCCATTCCTTTTTTGTTTTGCCTTCTTGCCATCGTTATTGTTCTCTCGATCTGTTCTCTCCGACTTTGTTGTGTTGAGGCTGTACCGTGGGGTGGCTGTTTTTTTTTTCTTTCTCGTCCTCCTCCGTCTGTGCTCTATTTTTTTTGTCTCCTCCTTCGCTTTCTCTTTATTGTTCTTCCTTTCGTTCTCGCATCACGTGTCGCAGACAGCGAACAAGGACGGGAGAGTGGATGGCACGGGGACGACAGGCCGAGGCGGGGGCAGGCCTTTCAGCGGCGGCGCCGAAGCATCGGGCGTCCGGCAAGACGCGCAGCGAGCTCTCGGTTTCCCGACTCGGGACGCTGCTGCCATATACGCACGGGTAGGGCCCGCCCTCGCTTGCCGCGTTCGCTCATATCATCTGTCAGCCTCGGCGGCTTCGCCGCGCAGCATCGAGTGGCCCCGCTCACTCCTCCCCCTCCGCTCTCTTGTATATGCCGTACCCTTTGGTGCTGCGGCCCGGAAATGTTCCGGCGAGCGGGCCATTCTTTTAGCGCTATTTATTATTCCGTTTTCCGTTCTCGCCCCTTTCTCTGTTGCTTTCGTCGATGTGTGTGTGGTGTGTGTGTGTGTGTGTGTGTGTGCGCTGAGCCAATAGCCCTGGGGACGGCGTCGCGCGGAATTCGCTCACTACACCTTGCCACGTGGGAGACCAAAGACCTCGACGAGGTGATTCGATGGGGAGAGTTTATGACCCCATCCCCCCCTCCCCTAATGGCGGTGAAGAAAAGAAGTGATCAAGGGAGAGATTTCGCCGCAGAGGTGCTTCTCTGGGGCCGGGGTAGGAGGCCCTTAAACGTGCGCCGGTGAAAACAAAAGCAAACAGCGACTGATACCTGCTCAATGAGCTCGTTGTGCCCGTCTCCGCTTGTGAAACAGATAAGCCGTAAGTTAGAATCTCAAAGCTATGTTTATCCCGCTTAGGGATGGGTCAACTACCTCGTAAATGAAAATATGGGAACGCTCGCAGTCAGGTCTGATTTTTCATTTTTGAAAAGTATGTCCTACGCTCCGCCGATTGTCTAAGAAGCCGGCAATTACATAGAAGAAAGCTATTTTCTGATTACCAATTTTTTTCGCTCTGATTATATATTGCGCCCGTTTAAGGCTTCAAGTAAAAGGACAATGATGGAAAATTTCAAATCAGGTCTAATTTCGGCCAGTGAAACTGAAATTATGTTATCTTGCATTAGATGCATGAATCAGCATAAAAGCTGGATTACTGCTGACCGAAAAAAAATTCAGCAGAAACCATCTCATGATGAAGGTCGACGTTAATATGATTAGCATTGAAGCAATTTAACGACACACAGTGTTGCCAAAATTACCACTTCTATGTTGCTCAATGCTCCTCGCTTAATGCGCACTCAAGCCTCAATGTGTTCAAATACGTTTTTTTCGATGACGACGTTTTCAGTTTTCTGTTGTTGACTTACTTCACTTCTTGACTCTTGTCCTGCTTGTTCATCTGGGCATCAACCAAATGGCATATACCCATTCCGGGAAATTAGCCAAGAATGTTTGCTTACGTAGTATCACGTACCTAGTGGCACACACCTAATGTGTTTGAAGTCCATTTTCCATCCATCCAAGCAATGAAGTCCATTTTCTCACTTCTTGCTGTTTTTATGCAATGCTTATCTGTTCACTTCATCTTCTTTTTTTTAAAGATATGTCTGGTTTTTGTTATATGCAAATTTATTCGTCTTGTGCCTATGTTTGATTCCTTCGAGCATCGATATATTTTACCCAATTGTATTTATTGTAACATACATCCCCCTCACCCTATGCCTCTTCGCAGGCCTGTGAGGTATTTCTAAATAAAAAATAAATAAATAAAAGTTGTGTATTCGGGCTCATACCCAGTGACCCAAGTCGGCGTGAAAGAGCTTAGATACCAATGGACATACCGATAAGCGCGTGAAGTTCCCAAAGAATACTAACGGCATACATAAATTCATATAAAGTACCTTTATCTTATGGAATCCAAATGTTCCTTAGCTGTGAAAATTTTTCGTTCACTTGTCACCACGAGAACGCGCAACACAAGGTACCCACGAGAACATGTGCACGAAGCTTCGGAAGGCAATACCTGCTTTAGGTAACGCTTAAAACGATATTATCTTGCCTTATGAGCACCAGTCAATGTGCAGCCTTAATTATTTCTGACAGAGAAAATGCCCACCAAGTGCCTTTTAAACTGAGGGAATCCGAGCTTTCCTTAATTTGGCAAATCCTTCGTTAGTCAGCGTGGCAAAGTTCACGGTAGCACGCAGCAATTTAGGCTATTTATTTGTGTGTTCTTACTGTGCATTCTCCGAGGAACGCGGCAGTTATACCTCTACATCAATTTCCAATTCGGTCTCGACTGATGGAGTGCACGGTGCTCACATAGAAGGGTTACGGAAAAAAAAATGCACTTGCCGCAACGACGATCGCGGGATGACGTTATGAATCGGCTGTCTTATGAATTCTTGAGTTGCCCACGAGTCCAGGACGCCCACAAAGCCTTGCTACATTGCGGGCTGATGTCTTCACCTAAAGAGAGAGAAGCTTTTGTGCGCTCAACAGCTGCAGGTTGCTGGCAATCGAAGCAATGAGTCGTGCCGGTTCCTTTATGCGAGCGCTATTGAAGGCGCCTGTTATGCAACAGACGCTGCTTAAGAAAACAATAGCACGTAATAACGCTGCCAGGAGGCAGTTATATTCAGGAGGAAAGTGAAAATAAAGCTACTAGAAACTTCCATAAAAGACGCAGAAAATTCTGCAACCAGCGAATCCGAAGCCTTGAGCAGCAAAGCACGTCTAGTGAGAAGGCAAAAGAGATAAAGTCGCGCGCTTGCCGAGTCAATATTCATGAACACGGGCCATGATGTGTTTGCACATGCAAAATTGGAACATGCAGACGCGGGCAGCTGGCATGCAAGACAGGAGGCTACATAAAGCACGTGCTCTGGAAGACAGCCTAAGTAAGACGCATTAATCCCTTGTGAGCGTCTTCGTCGTCGCTCTGCGTACAAATAATCCACAAATGTGAAAAGGGGGTACATACAGATGCAGCGGCTCGCATGCATGCAGTACGCTGCTGCATATCATGCTGCAACTTCAGTGCAACTTTGGCGCAAACTGATGCACAATGTTACTTGCTGAGCGCAACTGTGGGTATTTGTTCGAGACTTCAGAAAAACTGCCTTTTCCTGATAGCACAATTGTCGTCTTTTTTTTCTTCGTTTTTTTTTTTGCACTCTGAATAGGTGTGTTCGTTTCTTTCCTAACACGTAGAAAGTAGGGCCCGAATTGACAGCGAATTTAGTTCGTAAGTGAGCGTTGACAATGGCCGATCCCCTTAACTATTATTATATCATGCGTCACGATGGCTGAAATCTTACCCTAAAAAGGATACCGTATGTACTCGAAAATAGGTCGAGCGCGAATATAGGTCGACTCCTATATACTGTGCTCTCCGAACAAAAAAAAATTATTCGAATATCAGTCGACCCATCTCTTTTGAGAAACGGAAAAAATGGAACACGACACACCTTTATTTACAATAAGCTCGGCTCGCCCACTCGCTAGTCGCAACCACAAGCCACATTCGCCTCAGAACTGTCAGGAAAGTTGTCTTCCACAAGAAGCCTCAGTTATTTCTCGAGAGCGCCGTGCCTTCCGATTTCTGGGCCGCGAAAAGCACGACACCGCCCGTTGAATGCAAAAAGTTGGTCCCGCTGCTTCCTCCAGCCACTAATCAGCTTTTCATTCACGACGAACTCGCCCTAAGCGGCGCAGTTGTTGGAGTTCTCGGCAAAAAAGTACCACAACTCTTCAAGTCACTGGTGTAGATCTGCCGACGTGACATCATAGCACATCCGCGCTAGAGCAAATGCGAACCGTCACGTAGAAAGGATCGCAAAATGGCGATGCAGAGGGAAAAACAACCAAACACCCAATAAACAAGTGGGTTTCTATAACCATAAACATTGCTATAACTTATTAATTGAGCTGCTGCTTTCGTGGGATTTTTTACCTGCCGCAAATTTCCTATTTTCGTTATTTTTGTTTTGCGCGAATGTGCTTTCGATGTGTGGTATCGACATGCATGTTAGGGCGTTTTGGTTTGCGGCCTTGACTCTCCTGGCTCCGGCGACCGCCCTTTCCCACAGTATAACTCTATTAGCTCGGTACTTTTGCTACCTTTATCACTAATATAGGTCGAGATTCTTTGGTGAGGAATATAGGTATATAGCTAATTATGAGCAACATTTTCGAAAATAAAAGTCCACCTATATCCGAATAAATACGGTACTTGCGTATGAAGATTTTGTGAATATCTGCCTAGAAATGTTCTGCGCCCGAATTAACAAAGCTTTTCGTCCGTAAGTAATCGTCGCCGATGGTTGGCCACCTTCACTAATAATATGCCCAGTACCAGGATCGGATGGAGTTTGCTCTTATGAATAGTTCTAGAGTAAGTGCTTTTGGTGAATTTGGGCCCTGATGACTTATGAGCACTTAGCATCGATATTGATGCGCCTGCTGACAAAGTCGGTAAAGAAAGAAATGTTGGCATAAGCAGAGTCCGGGCATGGGCTGACTACAAACAAAGAAAAATGTATTAAAGTCTACGACAGAAATAACGTTTACTTTCATATTATCTCCTTGTTTGCTAGAGTCATGTTTCCTCCAATAACAATTTATGCTGGCGTATTGCCTGTGCGAAAATAACTACCTAATATGCGGCGTCTCAAAGCATAAAATATGCATCAATTGTCCGCCAACAGGGCACTAGTATGGCCTAACAAATTTCCAAGAGTAAAGCAAGATGATACAGCTCTATGTATCAGACATAGAGACATACATACAGTCATTGCATGTAGGAATAAATTCTCTAACATATCTTAAATAAATGAAGAAATGGCCACAACGGAAGTTACTTTATTGTTGCAAATTTTATCAGAACTTATTCAAAGGAATTGGACCTCTTTGAGTGGTGCTTCTTCTTTTTCGTAGGTTTTCACTTTGAAGTTGCGCTTCGCATCTTTTGCAGTTTAACGTCTTTGCCACAAAGCCCCAAACACTGTTTTATTTTTTTTCTTATTTATCATTCCTCCTTTCTCCTTCCTAAAGTGCAGGGTAGCGAACGGGGCGCGGCCTTGGTTATTCTTTCCGCTTTTTACTTTTATTGTTTTTTTTTTCAACAGCGGAGCTGTTTAAGGTCGAGGTTGATTCCTACGGAGCGATGGTGTTCGCAGTTTCGAGCGAAGGAGAGCAAGAGAAATATAGAAATGAAGTAAAATTTCTTGACGAGGCGGGATTCGAACCCGGGTGCCCACGGTCCGAAGGCGAGCGTCATAACAACTAGGCTATACACTCACGCTTGCAGACATTTATAGGACCCATGTGATTGCGTTGTACCTACAATTGCAACACAACTTGCTATGGGCGAGTGAAAGAGAAAATGAGAGTTAGAGAGAGAGAGAGTGAAAGAAAGAAAAAGAAACACAGATAGAGAGAAAGAAATAAAGAAAGAGAGGCGGGACTTGAACCCGGGTGCTCGCGGTTCGAAAGCGAGCCTCGTACCGACTACGCTATACACCCACGCTTGCCGAGCTCCACTGTTTCATCAGGTTTCACAAGAGTCGAACTGGCTAAATTTTTGAAATATGCGAAGCATTACTTGGCGAACATCTGCCACTTTGACAGTATCTATCTATCTAACCGCCTACGTCTTGGTGCTCTTATGTTCGTTTCGTTAACTTGGTATTTACCAAAATTGGCATAGTGTGACAAGAATGTATGGCGAACATAAATGATAGGTCATGACATGACTGTCATGACATGTGTGTCATGTAGGTCATGAAACAGCTGCCTACGTCTTGGTGCTCTCATGGCCGTTTCGTTAACTTTAGAGTTACGAAAATTGGCATAGTATAACAACAGTGCATGACGAACATAAATGATAGGCCATGACATGAATGTCATGACATAAGTGTCATGTAGGTACAATGCGTTGGCGGGCTAGTTGGTGCGAATCCATAATTACTTGTTTAGCGCAAAACAACGGACGAAGGTATTGCTTCAGAGACTGAAAGGGAAGCGTCACAAAAGCAACTGTGTTACTCAAAAGAAGAGGCCTGAAGTTGTGCCGTATTGCCATAGAGTGGCTCACAATCTAAAGAATGTCGCCACTAGACACAATGTCCCAGTAGTGTTTTCTGCTCCTCAGAAATTGTCATTGTTGTGCAGCCGTATTTCAAAAACAAGTAAGAAACCAGTTTGTGAAAAGAACCACGAGAAGATTGTAGATTGTAGCGTCGGTGTAGTATATAAGATTCCGTTGTCATGTGGCAAAGTGTACGTAGGGCAGTCAGGCCGCTGTGTTAACGAGCGCCTTAGAGAACACGAGTGACCTATACCGACAGGCACAGGTTCCCATTTAGCTCAACATTGCAAAATATGCAGGTGCAAAGCTATGTTCCATGACACTACGATTTTGAAAAAGAGCCGTGATAACACCGCCCGAGAATTATCGGAAGCTTTTTTCATACAGTCACTGGGTTCGCAGTGCATTAGTGTGCCTTCCTTAAGCTTGTACAGCGCTGAATATGGTTTTTTGGATTATGTGTCATGAGTGCACTCTGGCGATCAGATGTTGTGGTGGTTGCCGCGCATGGTGCTCACTGCGCATGTTCTTCTTGTTTCTGCTCTATATAAAGGAGGGATACAATAAAATGATGTCAGTTGAGAGTAGCGCCTTGTCCTGTCGTCTTTCACGTGTCCGTTGTTTTTGCGCTAAACAAGTAATTATGTCTTGTAGGTCATGAAACAGCCGCCTGAAATGACAATGACCCAGCGAAAAAAGATTAACACTCAAAAATCACTGAAAGGGGTTCGGATGTGGGTACTAAGGAAAGGAAACACTAAGTTAGGATGGTAGAAGTCATAGTCATGAGCATGACTCAGCAAAAATGATAATGACTCAGCAAAAAAGATTTTCACTCAAAAACCACTGAAATGGGTTCAGACGTGGGTGCCAAGTGAAGGAAACACTAAAGGATGGTGGTAGAAGTCATAGTCATGAGCATGACTCAGCAAGAATGACAATGACTCAGCGAAAGAACATTCACGCTCAGAACCCACTGAAATGAGTTCCGACATGGGTACTAAGTGAAAGTAACACTAAAGGTAGAAGTCATAGTCTTGAGCATGACTCAGCAAAAAATGACAATGACTCAGCGAGAAAACATTAACACCCAAAAACCACTGAAATGGGTTCGGACGTAGGTACTAATTGAAGGAAAAAGCTAAAGGTTGATGGTCGAAGTCATAGTCATGAGCATGACTAAGGCTTTCGCCTTAAGGTCTCTTAGGCCTAGCTAAAGGAACTCCTGAGGAATTCATGACATGAATGTCATGACATGCATGTCATGTAAGTCATGAAACAGCCGCCTACGTCTCGGTGCTGTCATGGTCATTTCGTTAACATTGGTAGGCTCCCCGCACACTGCTTCGCATAACATCGATTCCCACAGGGCGTGGGATCTGCCGGCTTTTTTTCTACGTCTCTACCTCTCTCTCTCTCTCTCCGTACAGCCACGTGGCGGAATCAAATATATTATTAATTTACAGTTTCACTGTCCTCTGTGAAGATCTCTTGATCAAACATGATCACTAGCACATTGCTGGAGAGACGCCTTTGAAATGAACTGAGTGTATTTGGTTCTGTGAGGTTAAAAGATAAAACCTAATTTCACGTCTTATTCGCATCACTAAGAGCGCACAGCAGCCGGAAAGAGTGTCCCGACGTTCATTGGTTAACCTCGTTTGGAAAAGCGTTACCGGTCCTAACGCGATGAACATGGGCTCTCTAAGGCGAGACACCGACCACAAGGAGAGTCCGGTGCTTTTGGCTTGAACGTACATTGACCTCGGGCCAAATTTGTTCGTGCCTCTTCTGCCTTGAAGAGTGGTGAACGCACTTTGAGAGGGTGCTTCGAGAATTCTGTCCACACGAACCTTTTATGCTGAAGCTAATTGCTGCCACAGCACAAAGGGTGCATACGTTGCTTCCGAGGCGTATGCACTTTACGCTTGGGCCAGACTAAAAATAAAAAATAAAGGAATGTAAAATATAGCAGTGATAATGACGTCAAAAGATGGAGACAGAAAAGAGAAAGTTGAACGCGTTCGGGGCTTCAATCAGTGCGGAAGCTAAGCGCTGTATTTGCTTGTCATTCTGCTGATCATTGTGCGCAGGCGCGTTGACCTATCCCTAATTTCTCAAGAACCCTCTTGGCGACGAGCACAGCGGGCTCTTGTGCTTTTGTTACTTTCCCAGAAGCATAGAAAGGTTCGGAGAAAGATTGTTTTAGCAAAGCAATATTTTTTTCGGTGCCTGGTGAATCTGACAGAGGCCGACTCATTCCCTTTCAGCCAGAGCGAGATAAAATGGGGCACAGCTGATCTGCGATGACTGTGCAGGGAAAGCGAATAGCATCATTTTGAGGTGAAAATTAATTTGTTCTATACGAAATGGGTGTGCTTGATGTGCGTCTTTAGAGCGTTCTCGGAGCAAACCGTGCTATGCGGGACCAAACTCCAGCGGACCCTCGCACTGTCACAAGTATGGCTGTTTTATTGCGATAGCGATTATATGGATACTCCAGCCGCATTTTCGCCGTCGGCGTCTCCATCGCCATGATGTTCCGTATAAAGTACGAGGACGATAACACCGTCGCCGTGCACCGTATGCTGTATGTGCCAGTGAAAGCATGCGAAGGGAGCCAACGATCGCGGCTAAATCTTGCGCGCGCAAGGTAGGAAAGCTGGAAGGAAGTGCGCCGTCTTTCGTCGCGCGCAAGGTTCCGGTGGGGGGGGGGGGGGGTGAGGAAGGAGAGGGGGGTGGTGTTGTACTCCCTCAGCAACTGAGTAGTTACGCGGCCGCGGGCGTCATATCTTGAAAGCGATCTGTGTTGACGGTAGAATCTATACTCCATCTCACAAGCTGGTTGAAGCACTGCCGAAAGTACGAGGCGTACACAGGCAATATTCTTGTGCAACGGTTTATAGTTCCGGGCGTATCTGGCTGATTATTCCAAAAGAACTTCTTCTTGGGCAAGTTGGTGCTGATATTTCCTAGGTGAACTTGTCTGTTGCGCGAAATGCATTTTGTGAAAAGGGGACAGAAGAGAAGAGACAGTGAAGCTACACTAGAGAGTTTTGGCTATTGGCTACACTAGAGAGTTTTATCTTTGCTCGCTACAGGATACGGTACAGCGATACGTGACATGTTAGGACCTTTGCGCATGCACGTCGTATACCGAGAATTACTGTGGCAATTACCGCCGGTAACCGTAATAGCCACCCTAACCATGGAAACATGGCAGCACCCATACAGCGCCGATCATCCACTTCGATCCGAATTCGTGCTTGTTACTGGCACTCCGCCCTGTCAGCAAGAATTGAGTGGCAAAATCTGTCATCGCGAAGTCTTCTCTCAAGCTGAGGTCAAAGCATTACGTATGCTTTGTCGTAATTAATGAGATCGGCTGTTTGTTTTCACACTGCTAGGACTACACACACGGCACCGAGCCTTAAGAGGAAGCTGTAGCTCGGGCCTATCTCCAACGCGACCTATTCAAATTCATGTAAAATGCAGAAACGTGTTTCTGAGATAACCCCTGGACCAATTTTAATGAAATTGATGGCATATTTGAGAGAGAAAGTTAAATTCTAGTGACTGATAAAAGCGGAATTTCCATTTATAGCCTGAATATTGTTAAAATAATTTTAAAAACCCGAAAGTGTGATAAAAATAGTAGCACGACAGCTTAATAGCTCTGTATCAAGAACAGATATCACGGTTGTGTAAACGGCATCCATTAGATCATTCAAAGCAGAGAAATTGGATGTGTCAGATGATAACTTACGTGAATTCGTTACGTTGTGTACAAGGGTACTGAAAAAGCTGTATTTCTATATTACTAACTTTTTTGAGATTCATGTGTAACATATCAATTTTGCCCACTTAGTAATTCACAGATGCAATTCACAGAATTGTGATATCATCTTTCATTGCTGAGTTACAGAGTTGTAAACATGATAGTTTCATTCCCTGAAAATTTGTGATTTTTGCCAATTGTTAATAAAAATTGGCAACCTCAATCTAAAATTCAAAACCAACAGTCACAAGATTTTAAGTTTTTCTTTTAAATTCAACAAACTTCGTCAAATTTGGTGCCGTGGTTGCCGAGAAAAACGAATTCTCCTGTTACATGTATTTAGATAGGCGCACCCGAGCTAAAGCTTACTCTTAAAACTGGTTTGATTTCTATTTAGCAGAGGGCGCCACAACATTAGCACTGGTGATGCATTAACGTTGTGGAACGCTATAAAGGCCTAATTGTTCTCTGCATAATTAATTTATTACCCTGTTCTAGCATGGTACTGGATAACGGTAGCGAGCAACCCCCAAGTATGGACGCCGAGCAGACGCTGTTCCGCTGAACATTTATGAGGGCGTTCGTCCTTATTACTTGCTAAAGATGCTGCAAGGTAACTGCTGGCAAAGCGCACAGGTGAAGCGAAGTCCCACTGTCGCATGCATGTAAACGAAGCTTATGGTTACGGCGTCAAACATTTTTTGCGTCAATCCACCAACCATGGAGTATGTAACCGGATGTCAAGCAGACGCTGAACAGACGACGCAGTCCGGATGAGCACATCTCGAGGGGCATTCGGCCTTCCTATTGGCTAAGAATTCCTGTAGCTTCCAGAGTGCTACAACCAGATTGTGAGATGGAGTATATATAGGCGCTTTGACGGCTCATACCTTTGTGCGTGCTGCGTTCTCACCGCTCAGTTTGCGTTGAATCGATATACGGTACGAAGGTCACTTCGCTTGCTGCGGCCGCCGCGCTTCCTCACGCCAGCGTTTTGACAGCGAGTGTCCGCTCACATCGAGTGTGATGCGTTCATGTTTGCTGGTGCGCGGTGACACGATGCTTGTTAATTTAGTTAGAAAGCGAATGTTTGGAAGTATATACGGTCGATAAAAATACTATCGTTACTTTGTATAGCTGTCTATTTACTATCACAATCGATTCGTTGCCTTTCCGGCGAAACTGCGACTTTTTTGTCGACGTAAATGATTAATTATGTATGATGACTCTCATTTTAGTCGAATGAGAGTGCAATTCGTTCCCACGGCTTCAGATTTTTTTCAGAAACTTAGGTGTCAGCGCGTAGTTCTTCAGAACGCCGGCGCTTGATCTCGTCTGTTCTGGTTGTTTCGCGAGAACGTTTAGACGCAAGGAAATAAAACTGGTGTGACATGGCCAAGAATGCTATTCATATTGACTTTTTGCTTCAATTTAAAATCCCGTCCTCAATAGATACAACCAGAGCCTTTGAAGCGCTCATTCACGGTCTGCGGCTCGGTACCGCGCACAGAAAACACTTTCTACTATTTCAAGAGTTCATAGTCCGAAATTCACTTGTGGTCATCCGTATGAGGATGTACAGCATCTTTTATTTGAATGTCCGCGACACGACAAACACAGACAACATTTAGCACATGATTTACTGGCATTGGACCACAGACCCCTCAGCCTCAGGAAGATCTTAGGTCCTTGGGCTACATATTCATTGCGAAGACGAGCGTTACTGGCCCTCCAAAGATTTTTAGAAGCGAGCAATATTCTCGAAAAATATTGAGTAGATGTTTATCTGTGATAAGCTCACTCCATGGTATTATTTTTTTACCCGACTAGGGCCATTTCAATGCCTAGATTCATGTACCTTCATTTGAATCTAATCCATGCTTTCTTATGTACCCCGAGTTTAGTTCTTATGTGCCCTGATTTTAGTGTAGTTATGTCACCGGTCTTTGTGTTTACTATAGTGCACCTATGTGACGCTGTGTTTCTGAGTTGACTTTCAGTTTTAGTGTGGCATTAGTGTACTTATGTGACTGGACTTTGTGTTATTGTGATTTACAGTTGACATTTAGTTTGAATGCGTTTAGGCTAATTTTTTTCCATACTCTCTGCATGAAAATGAATAGCCGGTGTCAATTAAAGGAGACGACACCTCCTAAGTACCATATAATAAAAAAAGAAAAATGTGCACCGCCAATTGGTGCTTATGGACTGCTCCGATTGTCTTGTAGTTCTATAAGAACTTAGTTCACCTCAATAATACGGCAAGAAAGACATATGTGCTCTAAAAAGGTGAGAACGGCCTCAAGACATTGCATGATTAGCGTTCAAGATGAAGAATGTATATGCCTGTGCGTATTTTTGAGCATGTGTTGCCCAGTGCGCCTTACGACTCGCTTTCTTTTATATTCGATAATAATAGAATTGTTACACACGAACACTGCATCAAGTAAAGGAACTTGACTGAAATATATTTTACACTTAGAAATACAAGGGCGAGAGTTTTCCATGAAAATTATTTGTAGGTATAAACGAGAGGGAAGTTGAGTCAATGAAACACTCTGTAGATGTTTGTTCATGTAAAATTCACATAACCTCAATACAAAATTGTTGGCAGGATTAGTTACCTGTGACTGGTAATAGTGCTCTACGTGTTTTAACATACTTTAACTGCACAGCTATTAAGAACGTGATGTGATGAAATTTCGTAATACATTTGCTAATTCAGGACATAAGCGCAGATTGAACAGCTGATGATGGAATTACTGGCGTTTCTTTATGTTCGATAAACTACGTCTAACCCTGCCTGACACCCACCTCATCTGAACCAACTTTTCGCGCACATTTTTAGTGACAATCATAGACACCTTATTTCCTCAGAGCAAATAGTGTTGTGATGAGAGTGGGATTTCGGCAAGAAATTGGGGCTTGTTTTAATAGCAGACCGGGCAATATCGCTAACACTAACAAATTTCTGGTGGTGGACCACAGCGCACGGCATGCGCAGGAGGTGGACATGTGTTTTTCTTTTCATCAAATATATTTGGTGCTGGGCACGTCGTTTATATCAAGTCAAGCATGAGCTTCAAGTTAAGATACATTTATGAATACGGAGGTTTCACAGCCCTAACTAACAGCTTGTTTCCCTCTTGTATTTGTGTCCCTCGTGTTTTTTACCTCTCATATTCATTTATCGTTTAATTAGAATAAAGTTAAAACATCACGTTTTCTTCCAATCTACAGCCCTGGAGTTATAATGTGCGTTCCATAAAACTTCTCTGTTATTACTTAACAACTTCTGCAAAGTCATCTTTTCTCAGCCACTTCGAAACATGCTGTGACCTACACTCTAATCTTAGCTTTGGGTAATTACTTGTTTGTCCTCTCAATAATATTTTGCTATCAGCATTCTTATTAGCCACAATAAGTTCATCCTCTGGTCAGGGAAAGTGCGGAAATCCACTGGAATCAAAACGGCTAACGACCATCAAAGCGCGCTGAAGTTTCAAAACAAGAAAGCGCATTTATACATGCGACCACATACTACACCCGTTTGGACGTACGAAAAAGACAAAGGCGGAAGCTACGTGCATCTCATTTCTTGATGCGTATCTAAAGCATGCAAATGAGACACGTTTCTCTTGACCGTACGGTCTGGAACGTCTTTCTTTTCAGTGCTTTCTAGAATAATTTCTGTCTCTTTCTTTCTCTCTCTCTCAGTTCACGTTCTTCAAGTTCTTGCTCGTCGAAATGCGTAATGGGAGTGAGCAAAGAAGCCCGGTAAAAAGAAAAAGAAAAAGAAAACGAACCAAATAAGGAATAAAAGAAACAGGGATGATTGAAAAACGCAAGATCTTGGGGGGATGTAGAGAACGAAAGAACCACGTAGGATGCGAAAATGAAAAGGCAGTAGGCTATAGGATTGCATGCCGGCCGCGTTCGGGAGCCAAACTGCCTAGCTAGAGGGTGAGGGAGTAAAAAGCTCAGTCACCGGAAGGAAAGATGTCAACGAAAGTGCCCGCCCCGCTGGCTGAGACGCCAGGGCTATGCTGGCGTTCTTTCCAGGCGGCACGGCAGCGGGAGGCGGTGCAGCTACGTCGTAGGTGAGGGAGGAGGCGTCGAGGAATCACGTCTCGAAACTCGGGATTCCGGTGATAAGGAACATCGACGTTGCCTGCTTTGTTTCACTAGGTCCAGGATGCACGCACCAGCGCAAACATTCTGGGAGCGCCAAACGCGGTTCCCCTCTTTAGGTTAAATGGAGCGGAAGCAAGCTTCGTTGCAGAGCCGGAATGCTTTCGTTAATTTTTTTTTCTCCCCTCTCGTCCTCTCCCCCACGTCTGCCCCCGTTACGAGGACGCGCCAGGCATTGCCCTCCACGACATGCGCGAGATAAACCACCGCAGAAAAGAAGTTTCTTTTCGCTTACCTTTTGTCTTGGAGTCCTCGGAACAGCTTTCTTTCTCTCTTTCCCCTCCCGTTCGCTTTTTTTTTTGCTATCTTGTTTTCTGCACTTTCACTTCGCTCTCCATTACGGAGGGCGTTCGACCAGCAGCGCTGCCCGCGCACGCATGTCTGGAGCCGAGATGCCCTTTTCCTCACGGATTATTACCGGCGTTAATGATAGCGGAATGTTTCGTCAAGTGCAATTACTGGTCTCGGCCTTTGCGGGAGCACGTGTGAGGATGGAGCGCGCGTGCTTCACTGCGCACGCGCACTCTAGCATCTGGCTCTGCCCTGAGCACGTCAAGAATGGTGGTCTGCTCTTTTCGGCTATTTTGTTTTCTTACCTTTTTTATTTCTCTTTTCCAGCAGAAAACGAAGATGTAATAAAAAACGAAAAGTCTAGCAAATCCCGTGCAGCGATGGTCAAAAATACAGTATGTGCGGTTACGAAAATAAGCGATTTGGCATATAGATTAATGGTAGTACTGACGTGAATAATTAACCCGCGTCAGTGATAAACAGCTCGTGAATCGATTATCATGGTACCTTTCAGCTTCTAATAGATGGAGGAACAAGTACACCGAAGCTCGATTGAAGATAGGGACCTTGTTAACCTACATACAAACCTGTACTTCGATAGTAATATTCAGTACACAAAACAAAAAGAAGAAAAGAAGAGATTATAAATTAATAGGTTAAATGCTCTACGCAGTTCAGTGGCATCAAAAATGATGATCACTGCGGTAAGGTGAAATGGCATTTTAGAATGTTTAGGTTTGACTTGACGGCCTAATATTAGATAAACATATGTTTTCCAAACAAACATGTGCGATCGGAGCTGTCATTTTTTTTTTAGGTATAGACGAAGAAAACCTTTCACCCTATTGCGATCTGATGTCACAGCTTGTAAGCGTTGGGAATTAAGAGAATGATCTTATCATATTAAGCGCTAGAGTCACAAGCAATGTTGCAATAGTGAATGTAGCGTTAACGCGTTGATTAGCAGCTTCCCCTGCTCTACTAGAAATGCTGAATTGAATGAAAAAATATTGAATTAGAATACTATAAGAATAAAAATGTAGTGTGTGTTCCTGCGCTTTATTTTAAATAAAGTTGAGAATTTGAAATAAAAATGATAATTTTGGCTGACCAAGCTTCAGAATTTCGCCAGACGTGAAACTTTGTGCGATAATAGCCAATACGTATGCTAACTAACAAGACTTCACCAATTAAACTTTTGTTACATCATCTTAGGGCGCATGTTATATTTGTTGAATTAAAGTCAGCCAGTACTCGAAGCATATCATTTTACTTGAAAGTTCCTGCGTTGCTCCAGTCTCGAGAAGTAAGTACTCAAATTTTGCAACAAAATGCAGTACTCCTGCAATAAATATGTCCGCATTATGGTGAACTTGAAATTGAAAAAAAGACTGCCTGGTCCATAGATGCATTTCACTGCACTTTCTGAGTTCGCAGTTTTCAAAAACGGGGCAAGGCAGATAGTTTCTAGCAAAATGTTATGCTTTGACTAACGGCTGCCTTTATTTTTTGAAATTACATTACGCCGTCTAAATTCACGAATGAAAACTTAATTCGTGAAATTTCGTTTATTATTATTCGTATTGTCGAATATTGCGTAAATATAGATGACCGCCGCTGCTACGTAGTTTGGTTAGCCAAAAATTATTTTGTCTTAAATCCCATATATTTATAAACCTGAAAGAGACGTCGCACAAATACGTGGTATACTGTTTTCATATTAACATATGCAAACGTTGTTGGATCGCACCTCCAAAAACATGGTTACTTCTTGGTGGGAGGTGAAAAAAACACATTTATATCAATTTTACCAGGCAACAAATTACCACGCAAAACACAGCGGATAAAAGAGTCTTCTTTCATTCAACATCAGCAGTGCTTTGCCGTCCTTTCAATACAAGCTAATTTCGATGAACCGCAATCTTGAACTTCCGAAAGAACTCAATCCCTTTTATATTGGTTCTCGGGCACCAACATTTGTTATCCTTGTATAAACCAAGTACTAGCTACAAACAGCCTAACCATGCTCTGAAAAACCCCAAACTTACGAAAGAACACGGCATGTATTCAAGGTACTTGCGATAACGAACAAGCAGAAACAGTGGTGTGTCTAGCGCAAATGCATTTTGTTTTCTTCCGTGTAAAAGAAGGGGCAAGAGCGGCTGCATGCAAATAGTAACGAGCTGCTTTAAACTTGTTCCGCCCGTTAGTAGCACCCGAATGATCAAGCGAAAATTAAATCTGCATTCGTTTAGACGACACCGCTGCCGAACGTCGGTGGCAGCCTGTTTTCAGTAACTCATTTGCGCATTTCAGCTCAAGTAACGCATGAAAGCTCGCCCGTGTACCCTCCCCTCGTTCCCTCTCCTCCTCCCAACGCACTGGTACCACCCCGCCCCCTTGTACTACCTCCCTCTCTTTCCACCCTAGACCACCCTATAGTCCCGGCAAAAAGTTTGCTAGGCTGTGGTCGTTCCGTAGTGAACGCGGGGCGGGCCAAGTTCCATGAAATGCGACAGCCAGCGGGGCGTATTAATGACATTTCTCTTATACAAACCGTCATGTGCCGTGGCAGCCTCTTGCCATGAGGCCGGCGCTATGTGCTTTTGGCTGGTGCGTGCGTAGCTGTTCATTATTTCGCTTGAGAATTTTTTTTTGTCTACTTCTTCCCCCTCCTACTCCTTTGCAATCATTTTACTGTCGCCGGCGCCAACACAGCAGTGGGTGTGGCTCGCTCCACCGCACGTGGGCTTCAGAGAGGCGGCGTTTCCAGGCACCGCTCGATAAACACACAAACACATTGCAGGCACGCGATCACGCCGATGGCGCTTGACAAAAGGCACATCCTCGGCGGTGCCGTGCTGAAACGCACGCGCGCCAGCAACAACTGCCGTCGGTTGCGGCTCTCGCGTTCGACTTTGACCGCATCACATGACGACGGCGTTGCCAGTGAGACGTCAATTAAGAGGGGGCGTGAATAATTTATTACGCCTTATTCCCGGGCACCGTAAAGACAGCTGCGGCGAACGCTTTGAGATGTGAGAGAGAACTAAATGAAAGCGGGAAGGAAGGGATGTGAAGCAGAAAAAAATATCGCCTGGTTCAATACCATGTGCAGGGGAAGGGCAGCAGAGGAATAGAAAGATGGAAATAGCAACACCTTGAGTTAGGGGCGCAACCTATATTGCACGATCAGCGCACTAAATTGGAGATTTCTGATTACGAATCAACACAGGGGATTCGAGCTCACAGGTGTAGTTAGCGACGTTCCAGAGATTGATGTTCTGGTGCGAAATGTAAAGACTGTTGCTTTGTCAAAACAGGTCAATTACCGCAGCTTAAGTGCCGCTAACGTACATGCGGGCCTCGCATTTTTACTGTACCTAAGCCGTAAAACAAGAATAGGCCTAAATAAATCATCAACTTGAGCTACGCTCGTATATATCACTTCTAGAATGCAAATATGGCACTCTTACAGGCGGTGAACTTGTGGTATCTTGCATGACTAGGTATAAACGAAGACCATTGCCAACGGCAACCTGAAACGTTTGGACCAACTCTCGGCAACGTAAAAGCTTGTTGTAACGTGTGCCTTTTATTTTTTACTTTTGAACTGAAATGAAATCTGCGCTACGATAAGCAATAAAAACAAGTTTCATTACATTTCAAAATAAAAAGGCATTCAATTTTGCAAACTTTTTCCTTGCTGAATAAATATTAAATAGCCTGATGCATGTAACAACGTTAGACTTTATGACCGTGTAGCTTGGCAGCGCAATTCAGGGAAAAAGAAAGCAAAACATGAAATTTGCTTTTATTCTTACAATAATGAGTTTAAGTTAGAGTTTATTCACACACGAAGCAGAAATGCATGTAATCTAAAATGTATACGAGCGTCCCAAAGTGTGAGTAAACTATTAGCGCCAAGCAAATGAAATGTAATGCTTCAAAAGCAATCTATAATTTCCTGGTTATTCACTGTTTTTAATCGCTCATTGAAACACAATTTATTTGCGCTACCTCTCAGTTTTCTCACTACACATGAAACATGTACCTAGCATTGTACCCCTCTACACAGTTCTCTGCGGTTCGTCCCTGCCCATCACTGTGCGCTACATTTTACACTTGCATGCCTTGTGCTCCCGCATTCGTTGTTTCAGCTTGCTACTGGGTGAAACAAAAACCGACCAGAACGGTATATATATATATATATATATATATATATATATATATATATATATATATATATATATATATATATTTCCAGTATGCCTACTCGTTTGCTACAAAACTGCCTTCTCCTCAAGTCTTCCGCTATGGAGGCAAAGCACGCTTTACAGAGCACTTCTAACACCATTTTTAAAGTGTTTTTGTAAAGCGTGCTCTGCCTCAAAAATGCCTGTGCAAAGAAGAAGTTACCTTTACGGCAAAGCTAGAAAATGCTGGACAAGAGCGGGGTTGGGTTCCGTTTCAATGAGAATTAGATGACAGAAACGAGACTAGAAGTACATGAAAGTCAATTCGCTTAAATGAGAGAGCCTCCGCAGATTACTCCGAAATACTGCATTTCCTCCGTGGTCACCCGGCATTTCCCCCGGCATTTCCCCCGGCATTTCCCCCGGCATTTTCCCCGTCGGTCCCCACAAACAAAATCACGAGGCTCCGCTGACATGACCATCGAGCGACTCCTAGTGAGATCCTAGCAATCCTCAGGGACCCGTAGACCCTGAGTGTCACAGAGTTGTGTGCACACATGCGACGGCTTCCTCGCGGAGAGGACGAGTCGCCTTCATAAGCCCATCTCACTCCACAATTAAACCTTCTCTCACCTACGAAACAGAAACGCTCGAACCCATTACTACTTGAATTGCAAGCCATACACGATGCCATCAAGATATTTGGTGCAGTACCCAACTTCAGAAGAGTGCAAATTTTCATGCTGACTCACTTAGTGAGTGAGGCACCTGAAGCAAGTAACAAGAACTCTAAAAATCTGACTCAAAATCCGCAGACTCCGAAAGTCCTCACACCTTTGTATTGAGGTGCAATAGGTTTAGGAAATGGTTAGACTCATTTAAATGACATGGCGAACCTACTAGCTCGATCACCTGCCCCAGATGAGACACCTAGTCCCTCCCATCGGATCACCGCGCACTCCAGCAAGCACTGAAATCTAACCTTCGACGAGACACACGCTCCTTGGTTTCCCCGTCTGTCTGCTTTCTTCCGCGTGAACTTACCCGTTTGCAGGAGTTATCTATTCGGACGCTTCACGCTCGAGTGACTCGTACACTATTGATCACCCGTGCTTGGAGATCAACAAAAGAGGACCAAGGAACGTGCCCCATGTGTTCGGCTACTATGACAACGTCAGATGCTCGAAACTTGCTTTGGATGTGACCGGGAACACAAGCGATCAGAATAACGAAGAAAGGTAGGACTGAAGCCAAATCTGCCTGGAAACTACGACCGTTGGGTGATGGACAAGTTTATATAGACACTGTTGCAGTTCTTGCATGATGCAGAGTTGAAAGCTTTTTATTTAACTTTGTCTATTCTTTATGCTTTGCGGCAAATCCCTCCAAACAAAAAAAATGTATTTAATAAACAAGTTTGCTTAAATGACATGTTAAAGAGGACAACACCCGAACAAGTGTCATTAGTGTGGCCAAGGTGACGAATGCATTTTAGCACAGTTCTAGGTAAAGCGAGAACAGTAGCTTATGTTGTGGTGTTTTCAAATAAGATAACTGGGATAAATGCTAAGTAAACATGGCCGGCCAGTCCTCATCGAAAAGCTGTCGCGACCGCCAGCAAAAATGGCGAGTTTCATTATTAACTCTCACATAAAAATGAGATCACAACAAAATTACCTCTGAGATGAATGAGTGGATTGGTCTATCGCAGTCTACGAAATATTCATGTGTGCCGAATAACAGGATAAGCAATCTCGCGCAAAAGAAGTTCAAATTAGGACACATTTATGCATGGAAGATTGGTTTATGAAAACGCACCTTAGACAAGGGGCATTATTATTATTATTATTATTATTATTATTATTATTATTATTATTATTATTATTATTATTATTATTATTATTATTATTATTATTATTATTATTATTATTATTATTATGCTTTGCAGAAGCCATTTTTCTCAGAATGACAGTCAGTGTTATAACATTTTTCACGTTTTGACGAAATGAACCAATGACCACACATTCTTTCCCCTTTCCCTCTGGGGATCGCGCAAATTTGTCTTCAACATCGCGTTTAGACGAGGCGAGCATACATAAACGGCTCCATTTTCTTGGAGCTTAAATTAATCAGAAGCATTATCTGGTGCTATCTTAGCCAAATGTGGGCATCATCCTTTCAGCCGTCGCGATAGAGCAGTGGCTACAGCGCTTTGCTGCTAATCTGAAGGTAGCAGACTCGATTCATGGCTGCGACGGCCGCGCTTGCCCCACAGTGATAAAAACCCATGCTGTGAAAACTTACTCGTAGAGACACATTACGGCGCCTCTAGCAGCACGTGTGTGCTTTGGGTATTAGGCCCCACGAATCCATAGCGTCCATTCGTGCTTTGATGTGTATCATGTTAAGTGCTCTCAGAAATCACTCCTTCTTGCACGAGGGGCTCTCGGCGATGCCCTGTAAAACACCGATATTCTTTCTACCCAGCATGTCAGCAGCGCAACGTTACTCACATGATTCATAGATGTCAATTGCAGCATGTAGCACCGGCAGGTAACTGCCAATTTTCGGCCATCCAGACTGACGCATATTTGTCAGGATCCGCGACCATTTTTCAACGAGCGACTTTTATTAGCGACAGTGCACACCAAAGACGGAGCCAATTAAAGCAGTGTTGAAGATAATTGTGTAGACGACAGCCGGCTTCCGATAAGAGTTCGCCGCAAATGACGGTGGTTCAACAAGGCATGGTAAATCCAAAGACTACTTTAGGAGCACGTTTACCTTGGATTCCAGCTCTGGTTTTTTGAAGACATGGGGACTGAGCATAAGTTTCGAATGGGATTTTCGAAGTTATTGTAGCCGTAAGGCAGTGCTTCAAGTTTAAATGAACAGTTGAAGAAGAATTTGGCATAATAATGTTCGACGTCAGCAATGTTCTTCAAGGATAAGATTTATAAAACTTTCTGCTTGCGACTACGTATGTAGCCGCGTAATGCAATCAGTTTTGTAACATTAATTGCTTTCCTCTCACTCAGAATAAAAAAAAACTGTAATCTCGTAAATGAAATTATGCATCTGTTAGCCTCACTAATTTATCCCTTGTCTTTTAATACCGCACATTTAACCGTGTAGTGGTTATCCAATTATAACATATGCAGGCTTTCTCTTATTCTACGTAAAAGAGTGGAGCATAACCCGAGGTAACCTATTATAATAAGTTATGCTCACCGTCGTTCTATTGCAAAGTATAACGTTCTGCACTGTAATGCTACAAACTCAATCACATGTTTTTACAGCTGTTGCGGCATACGAAAGCTTGCACCACCGATGTGTTCAGGCATCTCAGCGTAAGGCCACAAATGAACTCGCTGTTGATGTAGTTTGTTTGCTTCCGATAACAAGCTGAATGCAGGCTAGCAGAAGGAAACACAAAGCGATGTGACAAATACTATAGCGTCTATCCGGGATGCATCTCCATATCGGCTGTTTCATCTGCACAAATCTTATTGCTATCACTTCGACCTTACGCATTCTTTGTACGGAGCACTTAAACATGTCCATTGAAGCGCAGTGGTGGTATTCCGGCAAAATTTCGCCCACCTTATGACACTGCATTAGTGGCTCCTTCGGCATACTCGTGTTGGGCCATCTCTCATCAGCTCCACGGAGACCACCGTGCACACCGCTTCAGTGAGGCGCAAAGGCGCTAGAACGACCGCGCGCCACACATCAGTAGCGTAGGCGTCCCACGCATAAACGCATATTGTACGTGGCCATGTTCTCGCCAACAATATAAACCGCACACACACGCACTATCCCTCTCTCTCGAGCGAGTGAGCACGGTTGAGCATGCGTGCATTCCAGCCGCTTCGCTGCCGCGTTGCAACGTGACTCCTTGGGCGTCGTTAACGAGTGGCGCCCGTGGATTCATACGATGTCTGCTCGGCTCTGGGGCGCCGTGAGTTGCGGAGGTTGCGGCAAGCGTATACTGCGCGCGTCGTACGTATGCGTACCGCCGCCACGCCCCGAACTTCGTGCTGCGGCACGCGCGCTCTCCCGCGCTCGTCCCCCGTATACCGTCGTTAATTAAGGGGACGCTATCTCGCCTCGACCAGCAGCACACCACATGCCGTATCAGAAACGAAAGCGGCAGGCAGGCAGGCTGAGGGGAAGGCTGACCGGGCTGGCCGCAACGAAGCAATAGACTTACAAAGAAAGAACAATTAAAAGATGCCTCGCTGTGTGATGTGGTGGATGCTACGAAGGTCGGAGAATCGTAGAATCTGGCGCGGAAAATGTAAGCAAAAGAACCGAGACGTCGCACTGTCACGTTGTTGGGTGCTTTGCTCCAAGCACGTATAACGGCGAGTCCCGAGATACGTTCGAGAGACTGATTGCGTGCGCCAATGGGGCGGTTGATTGCGCGCAAGCTCGCTCGCTATGGCTTCGAGATTGAAATGGGACGGGAGCGGTAAAACCCGAGCTTTTACGCCACCGCCTGGGAGAGACCGCGGTTGGTGATGACTGACGCGGACACGGAAAAGAAGTCCCAACCAATTCTATCCTTGCGAGATTACTTGCCGTCGTTCGGATGGCTAGAATTGATTGTGGTTCCGATGTGGGTTTTCTCATATGGGAACTAGTTCGACATATCTAGTAAGTAGCGCTCAAATAAGTCAGCGTCGGTAAGTGAGCACATACTACTAGTCGGCAAGGAAAGAGCTGCTAAAGAAAAAAGTGAAGTAAAGTATCAACACCGTTGCAATATGTCAATACGCAGCGCAGCAGTGAAATCTTTCCAAGTTTATAACAAGAAGGTGCGAGTAACAGCGATGTCAGGGTGAACATTTCGGTAATCCCGTGATGCTTAATAACCGTTATTTTGGTTTTTAAGACAAGCGCTTCCTAAATTCGGAAAAGCGGAACCCTCAACCGGCACTATGAGCTAAGGTGAAGACTGGCGCCACCTCTTCACGTACCGCTTGTGAGGTCAAGTGGTAGAGAGTGCTGAAAGGTTTCAGTGTTCGTGCTCTGTGCGCAAGTTTCTCTACGTTTGGGCCATGGGGACGAGGCGTGACATTTGAAAAGTAGTATCTGTAAGGGGTATCTTTGGGTGGCAACTGTAAATTTAGGTAAACGCCGTATCGCAACGAGTAGTTTTTCTACTCGTGTAGCGCAAGAAACGGCGCCTGTTTGAAGGTGAAAGCTGTAACATGGAGGAGAGGGAAGATACCCTAATAAAAAGAAAAGAGAGATCAATCGGAAGAGCATGGCTCTAGCCTGCTACTTCTCACCGGGGTAAGCAGGAACAAGAGAAACAGGAAAAAGAAGGCATATAAGACAGGTGAGTAAAGATGAACGACAGTTTCATGGCAAGGCCATTCCTTAGCCGCTGTGGTCAGTAGAATTGCCGATTGCTTCAAGTTTCCTATATTTACCCAAAGGCCACTGTAATTCAAGTCGAAGAGCGAGAGGCCACCGTAAATGGAAAACAATCAAGTAGACGCTGGGAGGACCATTTATGCTATAAGGTGTGTGCTAAATTCATTTTCCTTCGACAATCACAGACAGGACTGAACCATTTGGACGAAATTGACATTGCAGTTTCTGCCTATGTTGCACTAGGCTCCTTTATCTAGTGCAGATAACTGGGTCCGTTAGATCACGTAGTGGAGACTGCAGTTCAAGTTTTCCGTCGTGTTTTCTACAGGTTAACCCTGAGACCGCTTTCCACAAAAGCAAGAACATTTGTATGACATTTTGAAAAAGTCGCATTTTTGCCCGAAAGGCGAAGCATCGATTGCAATAGCAAGGTAGTAGACAGCCGTAGAAAGTAAGGATAGTAGCTTTATGGGCCGCATAATCTTGTAAATATTCGCTTACTAACTAAATTAATAAGCATGGTGTCAGCGCACGCAGGCAAACATGAACACATCACACTCGATGATCGCAGACACTCGCTGTCAAAACGCTGGCATGAGAAAGCATGGCAGCAGCAGCGAGCGAAGTGACCTTCGTGCTGTCGATTGCTTCAATCGCAAAGCTACGAGCCGTCGGCCCAACTAGACTGTAGAGATCGCGTCTAAGATAAAGCCCGCGCGACCACGCGCGGCCGAAGTACAGCGCCCCTCTCAAACTTCCTCCCCTCCCCGGGGGCATGCGCGCGACGGGAGAAGGCACGCTTCCTCCCCGCTTTCCTCCCTTGGGCGCGCGAGATTGAGCCGCGATCGTCGGGTCACCCTCGCAGTTTTTCATTCGCACACACAGCATATGGCGCGCGGCGGCGGTGTTATCGCCCTTGGACTTTATACAGAACGTCACGACGACGGCGACCGTGACGGCAAGAGTGCGCGGCAGTGAACATATCGTTTACAAACGATACGTTCAACATTGTCATGTCTGAACAGTTTTTTAAATTTATATATAGAAATCGCGGCATGAGTGAATGACTTTGATCGAGCGTTTAAAGATTAAATTTCGAGGTGCACTGATTGGTTACGATTGCATCATTCCTTGCTAGACTCGGTACCCAGACGTTTTGTGTAAGGAACCTCAACACAGCCCTTGTTCCTTGAGTGGTTCATACAGTTACGCGCAGAATGTGCTGTAACAATGAATAAATATATATCGTTCTAAGAGCAGCAAAGATGCAAGAAAAATGACAGGGACGTCTTCAAACTAATTTCACGTGATGACGTACACTTTCCATCAAAATTTTTTGTCAGTTGGAGAATTTTTATGCCTTCTGAATGAAACATCTTAGAACGTAGAAATTATTTCTGGAAAATATTTCCTGATGTTTGGGAATTGGTATAGTCCAAAAAATTAAATATTGAAGACAAGCGTAATTTTTTGCAACATACTTCCGAATGTCTCGGGATATGGTAAAGTGCAAAAAATAAATATTGAGTTTCTTCCAAAATAAAAGTCGAAAGGCACGCAAAACAAAGAAACACGAAATAAACAGGTTAGCAATGCCTGTGACATCCTCACAGGGCATTGAATACATGAATTTTGTTTTAAGGTCAAGTAGCTTTATGTTACAATTCTTTCAGCCCGCACCTCGCCACCTTGACATTAATTTAATATTTTGGTTCGCTGTCTAGCTGTCCTTTACTTTAGTAGGAGAAAACCAGATGCTTTTCTGATTAACCTCCTTACAGCACCTTCTTTCTCATAGCCTTCCTGTCATGTCTTACCGTCGCAAAGTGCTTCTTTTTATACAAAGCATTAAATTGCTCCCCCTGCCTGGTGGGCGATTCTCGAGGAACGAATCCTAAAAATTAATTATTTCCGTTTCACGGACGTAGAATCACGTTCTACCGAGTTGAGATGAAAACTTCAGACGCGTATTGCAGCTCGAGTTCCGTTGGTGGCCTAAGAAAAAAGCTCTAACACACTTTCCATTCCTTTTGCCCGCAGCCCTTGGGTTTTTATTATTACTTGGACAGTTTACAACGTCTGTTGTCCTGAAGACGTGTCACCACATGTGACAAGCGGAAAGAGGAAAGCGCTCTTCCTCGTCTGCTGTGAAATACAGATAAAGGAAGAAGTTAAAGACATCACTAACGTGAATCCATGTGGCCGAAAACATAAAAAAAGCAAAAGCTGTATTGATCACAGCAGCGATACCCTACAAATAAAGTGAGGCCATTGGGGCGATTTCTTAATTTGTCCATAGCGTGACCAAAGGGAAGGGGTGCCAGAGCAGCTAGAAGAAGACGAGGAAAGCGAAGAAGAAGCCACCCAGTTTTATATTGTGGGCTTATTTTTCTAGTCCAGAAAAAAAAAGTTAATTAAGACCTGGAGCCTTGGACTCCACCTGCGTGGAAGAGACCTGTCATAAGCAGCACCGCGCTTCCGGAGGAGTTCTGCTAATGGTCTTCGCCGGAATACGGCCGAAACTAAGGAGGTCATTGCTTTCTTTTATTCCTTGCTGCTTACGTGGCTTGGAGAAAAGTTAGGATATAGAGTTGGGCGTTAAAGAAACGAAAGGGAGTGAAAGAGAAGAAGCGAAAACGCAGTCTACGTCTGTGCGCGACTTGGCTGGGCTCTTAAGGAAAATTAATCATTTGTAAGTAGGACAATATGTGCGTACGTGGGGAGGAGCTAAGGTATGATACTATGTAATAGATAACGACTGCGAAAGTAGTAGTTTGACGCCTCGGAAAGGTGAACTTTCAAGCGAGAAGAGAAGGAAGCGTTTTGATTTTGGTTCGGCTGTATTAATTGAAACAAAACTAGCGACCACAACTTGGTCAGCCACGCGGTGAACTGGTATATTTGAACCAATGGAAGTTGTATGTAATTCTAGACATTTAGTTCATCAGCTGCCTATACATAAACAAATCTGTTTGAGGCTGTTGCGAGACGTTGCTGTTAACAACTGACGAAATTCTGTACAGTTGGCTGATAGAAATGAAGCACTGCAGTTACCTCCTTTTCTGTCACATTGTCTTCTAGAGGCTATAGACGGAGGTTTTATAAATTGCGAGATGGAGAGAGAAAATTTTATGATACCTGGAGAGATAAGCCTAGCGACAAGACCTGACATTTTCCTCCATGTAAGATAGTGAGGGGAAAAAAGTGAGATAAAGCCAAACAAACAAACAAAAAAAAAAAAAAACAGAAAAAAGAAGCACCAAACAGGCCCACATACACTAACACAAATGATGGCTATTTTGTTCAATTCAGCTATTTATGACATGTCAACTTCCGTGAATAATTTACGTACTTAATGCCATAGCTGCACAGAGCCTGCATAACTTGGTCGATCAATTTTGAGCATACTTACGCTTTTCTTTTTCAGAGATGCAACGTTGAGCATGGAACTTAATTAAAGAGTTACGGGCATCCTGAAAATTGTTCATCTAACATCCACCTCGAGTGTGCACTATCATTGATATTTCCAAGAGTTATCCACGGAGAATACGCACCGAGACGCATTATGACAACGCTTAGCTGTTTCATCCACAGTACTTCTCGATGGGTACTCTGGAGTGCCCTTGCTTCAATACTTCTTGCGCCTGCTCTAAGCATGTTTTACTTTATTTACAGGCGATGCCACTCACCCAATTTCTAAGAGGCTTCTTTGTTTTAGTGGATGAGTTACTCAGTGCAATCTTGAGACCTCACGCTCCGAAGAAGAAACAATCTCTTCTTAAAATTGCTGAGCCAATCCTAACCAATTTTGTCGCACAATGAAAAACAAAAATATCTTTAGCATTTGACAATCCCTGAATTTTGGTTTAGTCACTTCAATTGTTTAAAAGTTCGCAAATCTTAAACAAGTTACAAAGTGGCAGTCAGAATCTTCAGGAACAAATTTAAAGAACCACTGTTCTTGAAGCCGGAGGTGAGGAGTTCTCACAACTTTGTTTTAGGGGAGAGTCATGATTTGTGATGTCACATGTACCACATAAGTGATTTCTGCTTCCTATGCACCATCAGACACCCGTAAGAGAATTACATCTTTCATTTTTGCAAATTTGTGAAGTTCTAAAAGCGGCATACTAATTAAAGTTGAATTGGTACAAGTCTTCTACAAACATTGAAGCTTTGTGTAAAAAAGTAAGACATATACGCCGTCATCCTAAAGAATGACATTTATTTATGCTACAAAGCTTATTAACGTAGGTTGAGTGTTTGCCAGCGAAAAGTCACTACGTTTCCTTGCCCATATACGAACCTGGAGGATAACAGATAAAAATTATTCCTAAATTTAGAATATTGTGCCGTTGAGCTAAAATTGACAGCTGCATTAACGTGCTGAGGAAAGCAAGAGCTGCAACTCAGCATCCGAATAGAAAAAGGGGACATTTGAGGTGGATAAAGATAAAGAAATATGAATTAACAAAAATAGCAAGTGGGATATTTACTGGCTTCAATTAGTCACTTCAATTTTTTAAAAGTTCGCAAAGCTGAAACAAGTTGTCGTTGTTTGACTTGAGCCATGGAAACATATCCACAACATGAATGAAAACAGTCGACGTAGAAACGCCGTATATTCATCAATATGCTGTAAAAACAGCTTCTGTCTAGGCAGAAACACCCGTTTTGCTACGGCTGCAGTGAACAATCTTCCACTCTAGGAATGCGCTTATTTATCCATTCATGCACGCCTTCGATACCCCGGGCTCACGTCTAATCTGATAAAATCCCTCTTGGGTTACGGGAGGGAACGGTTATTAACAAATGAAGATGCGATGAAATGTGCATGGGGGAAAAATGCAGCAAATCCAGCCAGTTGGAATTTTAATACAGCGAAGCTTTGTGTGAATGCATAAAGAGCCGAAACTCGAGTTTGTATCTATTGAATGTCCGCACAAAGTGACACGGAAGGCTTTATTCAGGCATTGTAGAGACGCTAATGCAATGCCGCTGCCGCTGCCGTGGATGCGCATAGGCGAGCTCCGTCTGGTGGTGGTGCAAGGAACCCAGTGGCGCGTGCGGCGCGCGTATTCTGCTGTGATTGGTCAACATATTCGGTAAGAGAACAGCCAGGCCGCAACACCCAAGGCCACGAAACCCGGCGAGGTTCGCAAAGAGTGTCCATTGTTCCACTGCGCTACTATATTTATTGAATTATTTATTGATTATCGTTTATTGATTTACTTATTTATTTGTTGAAATACTAAATATACATTAGAACCATGCGTATTATAAAAGCAGGGTAGTGGCTGAGACAGACAATACCTTGACTCTTAACTGATTTGGAGAGAAAATGAAATATAACGGCCATATTTTTCATTGCCAAGGGTTATATATATGATATGATAGTCTGCCAGTCGTAATGGCAGAGGACTCTATTCATTGACCAATGAAAAAATTCTGTAAAGTGTAGGAACGAACAGCACAATCATTTCGTTTGAGAATCTTGGAGTAGTTCATGGTGTAGAAAGTACATTTCGGCGCTTGCATTAGGGCGTTGCTGCCCTCCCATGCTTGCATATGTGGAAGGTAGGCTCAGTTTGGGCTCCATAAAATAGAGTTCGGCCACATTATTTGTTGTCTGTAGTCATTTGGACACGTCAACGTTGTTCGTGGATTCGGCCTTGGAAACAAAACAGGCAAACAGAAAAAAAAATCAAGCAATCAAGCGAATATTGTTCTTCCATTATTCTTCGCAGAACAATTTTCTTTGTTCTCAGGCTTTAGCATTCTCCCCTTTGTGGGCTAGGAATTACGCCGCGGAGACGACGCGTTATGCCCTCCTTCGAGATTGCAGCGTGAAGTAATTTGTGATAGAAGGAACATACGGGAGCTTCAACTGAGGTGATTATACTGTCCCCGGAGAAGACTGCGCCAAGTAATTAACTGTCAATCAATGGATGCCTAGCTCGGAATCCTTCTTTGTCTTTTCATTTAGTACCTGCTCTTGCTTTTCCACAGTAATTCGAGATTATACGCGCGTCTCGCCAATATTACTAGCACGCAATTTTTGCGCGACTCTTATTACTTAGGGCTGCCACTATCAGCTGCGCACGCTCAGAAGTACGCGTGCCGTCGCCTCCGTATCACCTGACCGAGACTGAAGTACTCTTCAGCCTTCTTGAGGAAAAGTTAATTAAAAATAGGAAAGAAAGAAAGAAAGAGATAAAGAAAGAAACAAAGAAAGAAAGGAAGACAGAAAGAAAGGAAGAAAATGAGAACGTACAAAAAAGAAAGAGAAATAAATTTGGTGGGAATTGCCAGAACAGCGAGACAAAAAAATTAGACATTAATTGGCCACTCCTATTCAGTATCGGCCTCGCCAAGTATCCGTCCATTTGCGATCCCTACTTCGCCCTCATTTCCTTCTCTCCCGTTCACTCTTCCCCTCCTTTCTCACTTGGTTCCCGATTTCCGCGTGCCCTCCAGAGATCAAAGCAGCGCCGACCGAACACCGGAGATAGGCGGTGGCTGCGGTGTTGCCAGCGTCGCTGTTCGAGGCGGCGTCGCAATATCCAGCCGGCCGCGGAGAACAAGAAGCAGTCGTTGCCCGGGGTTGCAGCGTCAAGATCTCGAGAGCGCGCCACTCGTCGATCTCTCATTTTGCCGCCAGAAAGAGCCACCACTCTCCGCTGTTATTCCTCCATCTTGTTTTCTTGTTGTTGCTTTACATTCTTCTCTTTTTATTTCTATGTTTAGCTCAGGGGTATAAAGCTCATTTCATTTCCTGCTTCCTCGAGAAGGAAGAACATTTCCTTTATCTCTTTCTCTTTCTACTCTCGTTGGGTGCTACTTTGTCTTCGTCACCGCCTTCAGCATTTACCGCAGGTGCCTATCTCATCTTTTCCTTTTTTCCCCCTCTGTTCAGTCTCCGAGATTCACTCTTCATCTGGCGCTTATCAGCCACAAAACTACTCAGGCTCTTTCTGCTTCCCAGCTGGGAGTGCTACAAAGTGTGAGTGCAATTATATATACTCAAACACACCTTACGTGTCTGCGCGGTTTGGCTCAGCAGAAGAAGCACATACAAAGAAGAGACGCAGGGGCTACCCAGAAATGCTAATTGCAATTCGCGAGTCATTCGTCGTCGTCGTCACTAAAGAGAGAGGATAACGCAGGGAAGCAGCAGTGGATAGGTGAGTATCCCAGAACGGAAATAAGGCGCGCGCTGCCGGGCCCAGCATGGTAGTATACTTGCGGCGAGAAACAGAACGAAGAAAGAAGAAAAAGATTGTTACGGAGGCCGCAAAAAGCCGCAAGCGAGTGCGAAGAGGAAAGTGAAAGTGTATATATACCTGCAAAAGAAAAGGAAGGTGAGACAAATGGAGGTGCGGTATCCCCATGGGGATCTCTGCCCAGGAGGACCGGCGCCGGCTTCGCCCCGGAAACTGAAAATTTGCGGTCGATCCTCGCCGGCCGGAAGACGTGGCTCTTATAGTTTTCCTCTCCTCTCCCAAACACTCTCGCGTCTCCCTACCACGTCCCCTCTCTCTCCTCCCCCTCTCTCTCTTTCTTCTTTTTCTTGCCCAGTGTCCGCAAATTCCGAGCTCCCTAGGGTACAGGGCTACGCAGTGCCGCCGTCCCTGAATGTCCCGCGCAGCTCAGAGCCGCGGCTCCGGGAGGTCCTAATTACCTCGCAGATCGCTGCAGGGATACACCGTTCCGACAATAGGGCTGCGTCGGCATTATGCCTTTCATTTTTTTCCTCGTCTAGCGCGCCGTCGACCGGCGAGCCTCGTTGTAGTGTCTCCATTATTTAACTTCGTGCCGCGTCGTCCGTCGGCGGCTTTTTTCTGGCGAGCTTCCCGCTCTGGGCGCGATATTTGGCATGCGCGCGTAACAGCTGCCGGGAAATACTTCTCGCCCCTCTAATGTGGCGCAGCCGTCGCCGAAGGTTCGCGTAGAATCATGTTTTCACACGCCGAATTGAAAAGCAAGTCGCACTTGATAACCGTAACAGATGGCTCGGCGATTGGCGTGGTGGTCTGTCACGAGAGCCAGTGATCCGACCGTCGAGGCCTCGGTCAATCACAGCAGGCGCGATACCGTGCGAGACCATTCTTATTGGTTCTCTCTGATTGTATGCCCCCTAGAATGCTGCACGGAATTAACGAGAAACAGCCCATAAAGTCCACGAGCGAGGGGATGTGATCTTCATTGTCGCTACTCTGCGCCTCAGGGGAGGAAAGATAGAAGCTAGCCGGCTGAAATTACCCCGGTGGAGATGACCAGGGCATCAGCGCAGGAAATGAGAGCGAGTTGCTAATTAAAACTGAATTAAAACGTGGCAAACAGTAACGCATCTGTTTTATGCTCAATGACCACGCAAGCAAGCGCTGTAAATGATGTCTGAACAGACTATGCATTGTGTTGTGTGAAAGACATGTAGCCGGAGCCGACTGCACGAAGCGTTCCGAGTAATCTTGTCATATTTCAAATGAGATGGTTGATTCATCAGAAAAAAAATATATTTTTCCACAGTGAAGCAGGCTTCATGCATTCAGCAAAGTAAATAGAACACTGCATACATTCTTTGGAACCCCGCGTACAATGTACAGAACAGCATACGTTTCAATAACGAACAAGCACAAAACAAGTATCCGGCCCACATAATTGACGATAAGACACTCCTGATAATAATGCGAAGCAGGTAGCGCTCCTCGCTTACGCTTCCTGGTAAAGATTACTGTTGCGTAAGCTGCCATTGCGATGGCAGCTTGCGACGTGGGGAGTGACGTCAATAGCCTTTTGTATATAAAAGAACCAGCCTAGCAATTGATTTCAGTGTTGTTCTAGCACCGCTATGGGGGATGGCGTGTTGTCAAAACTACAATTACTCCCAGTACTCTGAATTACCATTACTACCATTACTCCAAAGAAATAAAGCATTGCATACCCCCATCAGCAGTTTTAGTGGTTTTATTCAGCAGTTTCATTTTCGCAGGGCCAAGATGGCGAGTCAATTTTTGTTTTGTTTGACAATAGCTATTGCTTCAACGTAAGCGAAACAATCTATATCGATTCCTACATCATGCACCAAGCGGTAACTATATTTAATATGTTGGTCTCAAGAATTTCCGGGAAAAGTAACAACCTGAGGTGGTGACGTCATTTGAGGAGGTTCACTTTGGTGCTCTGCAGTAGAAGCTTCTGTAGCGAGCTACACTTAGCCGAATCTTTGTTAATCTCACCCACTTCCTCAAATAGGCCTGGAGCCATTATTTAAATAGATAAAAATATTATTCTCTCTGTATCTCTTAGGTTCACGAGGGCTTTGTTCTTTGGTTCTATTTTGACTAATTGTTTTGTTTCTTTTATAGTCTTAGTATGTAATGTCTAGAATTATACCGCATTCATAGCCCTATGTGGAGGAGTACGGATCATCAAGTGTACAGCGAGGTTTCTGTACAGATGGTTCTTTTGTGACGGGAGTTTCCCGTTATAGTCAGGGCGTAGTTTTTTCGAGAGGAAGCAACGAATCCAGACATGTATGAAGAAATCTTATACCCCCGTCAAGACGGGCAAATTTAGTGATGCTTCGAGCAAGAGCCCTTCGCCTTTGGCGGAGGGGGATAGACGTCAAAATTAAATGTCACTCGGAATTGATGAAATGACGATCTATGGAGCCTATATAACTTGATATGATTTTCAGTATTTGGAGCTTTAGAAATGGTTTGTATTTTATCACACAGAAAAATGCCAAATCGCAAGAACCTTTGCCATCTAAATTGCCACTAAGATTGCACGTCTGACTAGGGTATAAGATTCATTCATAAAATGTTTCCTAGTCTTTTTAGCTCCCTGAATTGGTTTTGTGTCAACTCTTCTCCAAATTGTCTAGATAGTAAGTATGTCCTCTATCGATTAAAGCCCTCACCAAAAATGTCTCCTGAGTTTGTTTGAATAAAGCTAGCTGCATGCGTGCAATCGGGAGCAACGATTCAGAGTCCACACTATGAACAGAAAGAAATCTGGCAGGCGTTCTTAGGAATGCAGTGGTACGTGAAGCGTCTTGAGCATGCTGCTGAGAGTTTACGGGCACTAAGGTAGAAAAATGAGGTAATTGAATACAGATGTTACATACATTCGCGCATTAGAAAGCTTACATGCTCAACTTATATGTTACAGCTAGCGGATGTCTCACGGAGTAATTTTGCAATCGTACTGGGTCCTTGTTCATAATGGGCCCGTTTGTTTTGTAGAAGGTGTTAGGGCACTAGGGTGCAGAAATAATCCCCCTACAACTGAGTTTACGGCTTGGGGCTCCTGCGCTTGCCTTCCCTGTAGAGAGGGACACGTTCCGCCGTGCTAAAAGGGTTGGGTTATATCTCTCTTGCTGCCCAAGGCTCATCATGTCATGTCTAAACCCTACGTGTTGAACGCCGAGGTGCCATAGGGGATCAAGAGTGAAATTTCTGCCGCAAATTTCACATTTGTAGGCCTCATAACGCCTGGTGAGCACCGGTTGGAGTTCGATGAATTATACGTACTATGACATAGTAAGCTCTCTCGCACTCGACCACTTCTGCTCGTATCTACAAACGCACTGCCGAGTTTCGTGTCTCTGAACGCCGCGCAGGAGGATAAATTTAGCTCCGATTACGTTATGTGCGACGCAACAACTGCGCCATCTGCGCACGCGAAACATGCAGGATTGAGTAATGGCGTCTTTCTTCTAGTCAACGACACCTAAGCAAGGCGTGTGGGTAGTATAGTTGCAAGGACAGAAGTGATAACAGTATAACGCGTTTTCGTTACATGTGGTTTCAGCAAGTGCATTCGGCAGGGCTGACCTAACTGAAAGATGTTTGACGTCAAAAAAGAAAAAAAAGAAAACGTACAGTGCCACAGACAAGACAGTCGGGCGGAAATTGAGTGCTTGAGGAAGCACTACGACCCGGTACATATCTGTTCAAGCGACTGCGAATTTCTAATAGTGAAATGGGTGTAAGCTAGTTGGTACGGCGTGCACAAGGAGGACACTTGTTGTAGACGACCGCTAATAAAGCTGGCACATGTTCAGTTACATTTACGCCCGTGCTCAGTGCTCGGAACTGGTGAGCACGTCGTGGTACAGAGCATTACAACACATATGCGTGTTTTGCACACCAGCCAGCCCTTCAACTCCCTCCTTCCTTTATTTATTATTTTATAGTTTGTAGTGGTAAACGAAGAAGTCCAATCTCCAACCTAACCCAAGTAGACAAGGCTGTGCGCACGCGTTTGGCAAACGCGATGCAATTGCTATGTCATAAACATGCACATCGATGAAGCAGCACAGCTAGCACCGAGTCCCAATGCTATAGGATAAACATCTCACTTACCACAGCGAGCAACAGCCGTATATTTATCACGATTGTGCTAGTGACACAGCCGACACACCATGGACATTTACCTGAGTTCTTCGAGCTCCTTTGTCCGCAACACACTACGGCAACCCTGCCGAATGCATCTATGTATGCAATTCAGCGCCGCCAGCATATCCTATTGCCTGTCGTAAAAAGAACGAAGAGGAAACCGAGCTACGGCCGCAAAGGAAGAAAATCACTAGCAGAGAGAGACAAACAAGAAAGAGCGCAGCGCCATAAAGGAGCAAACAATTTGTATTTCTCCCAGGGAGATTTATGTCGCGTGACGCTGCAGACAGTCACGGCAAGACGAATCTATATTTGCTCCCTCCACCCCAGTCATGTCCTCTCCAAACCTTTCCGCTCTGACGCCGAGCTGCTTTGTTCGCTCCGGTTGCAATTGCGAGGCGTACTATACGTCCGCCATTGTTGCAGGCTGCTTCATTGGTCATTGCTGATTCAGTTGGAGACCTTCGTCTAGGATCCTGACTGGGAGGTTCCTTGAACTCGTAGCTCGTTCAGTATTTTATTTCTCTTCTATTCTCTCTCTTTGCCTGAGCAATGCTTTTTCTTGTGCTGACAACGACTGAGTGATCACCGCCAGTACGTGCTGTGAGTGGGCGCCCAGTTGTAACCCCTTTTTTCGAGAGACGTGTAACCTCTCCGAGAGATTGGTTGCCGCTGAATCTTCCAGCACGACACAACGATCGCCCGTCTGTCTGCGGAAAAGATGTTGTAAGAACGCGCTCGGTAAATTTAGCTTCTGCATGCATGACGCCATGCTCTTTTATACGCTGCACGTTTCAATGCTTTGTGTGTGAATAATGCAGGAAATAGGTGCCGAGTGATAACAAAGTTTTTAATCTGCCTTTAGGCTGAGGAGAAGCGTGGCGTAAAACATGAGTTATTATCATTAGTTATTTTTCTATCTTACATCGCTGTACAAACAGAAAGGTTATTGCTCTTCTGCACAAAATGTAACGGCGTATACAAGAAACCGTTAATCCGGCCATTTGTCTATTCTCGCATGTAGCAAGGACCTCGTGTGAAATATAAGCGCGTGGAAATGATATATCAATTTATTAACGGTATAACGCGTTACGCTGATCCATGATGCATGAGGAGCCACGTTTGTTAAAGATACACTTGGTTTCCTTTACCTCGTTGTCTGGAAGCCCAAGAAATGGCACCTAAAACGCTTCGTAAAGGGGCATAACGTCGACTCCAATTAACACACTTCCAATAAATACATTACTGGTGGTTAACCACCATTACTGCAGTAAGAAACCTAAAAAAAAGTGAATATAAAGAAATAGGAGAACATTTGCGTTCCGAGAAAGCTGAATAGGACCGAGACTTTAACCAGCATAATAATATACCGTTTCGTGATTATAAACGATCTATGAGTGAAACAGAAGATAAGGGACTCTGAGTAATATTAATGATGGGTGCCTAACCATTCCTTTATGCCTATTGAAAAATGTTCGAGATGTGCCGGGCCGTTACGCCTACTTTCACTTTTATTGGTCTCGCCTGGCCGTTAATGAGGCCTAGAGCGGCCGCCGGTAATTGAGATCTATGAATGGGCCTCCGACGAACAGCAATGGCGCTGTGCCTCAAATGCACAGCATGACAATGAACTTTTCATTACAACACTTGAGAAACCTCGAGCCACTACACGCATACATTCTATCAGAACATTAGCGGGCGCGGGTCGGTTGGAAAGAGGAACGAAGAGAGAAACCATGAGGCTTGCCGTGCAACAGGGGTGACATTCCGCGAAATGCAAAGCATAAATCTTCTTTCGAGAAAATGGCGTCCCTTCGTCAGGGAATGCTTCGGAGAAAATAGCGCAGTAATAACCTTTTGCAAGTAGGTGTATGTTACGCGAATTTCACCATAGTTCGAAGCTTGCGTCACAATTTTAGCAATCACTTCTTTGAAAGAATGATAAGGATGTGCAACAAGCGACTTCTTCGGTACAAAATGCAGTTGTGTCCTCTACCGACTAAACACTCATGTAATTTTTAGAAAATAATCAACAAATGGAAGTGGTAGAAGGATACGCTAGAGTCATTAAATTTTAAGTTTCATCCTTATGAGAATATCTGATGACACGTGGGCGCAACACTTTTCACCCAAGCCTTACCCGTAGCACTGCCTAAGCAGCTAAGGCGCTGCGTTGCAGAGCGCGATGTCCTGGGTTCGATACCGGCCGAATTCTGATGGGGACGGTATGAAAAGTGCTCTTGTACTGTGCTTTTGGGGCCTGTGACAAAAGTCCAGGTGTTTGAAATTAATCCGGAGCTTAAACTACTACGGTGTCCATGATAATCCGCTGTGCAGATTGGGAGCGCCAATCCCCAAAATTTTTATCTAAACAATGGACAGTTTTTGTGGGAGTTTGCGTTATAATCCTAATTAGTGTTACGACTGACTAACTCCTATGGCTATAGACCAGCAGAAGTGTGGTGGTAACGTCTAGTATTTGTTCCTGTCCTCATGGGTGTGCCTTTTTCTGTTTCACGTGTTCTTATCTAACAATAGGATTGACAAATATAGAGTATATTGTACTCTATTACCATGCAAGCACAGTAGATCAGCCTGTAGAGTGCAGCGTAATCTACAATCTACAATTAGGCTGTGCGTTGTAGTGCACGTTAAAGAACCCCAGGTGGTCAAAATTAATCCGGAGCCCTCCACTACGGGGTGCCTCATAATCACAACTGGTTTTGGCACGTAAAACCCCAGAAAGAAGAACAACGCTTAGGCTTTACTGTGCGCAGAGCTTTACACCACACATGAACCTGCAGTTTACTATACTGCGCAGTGTAATTTACTGTGGCTCATTAGTGTACAATATTGCATAACTAAGTTTCCAACAGGGAAATTAATATTATTTCAGGGACATAAGATTAGCGTACTGGAGAAGTGGAACATTTCAGCGTGCCTAATTAGAACTTCGGCGGGCAATACACCGTTATTTATTGCGTGCTGCAATTTGACTAAGTAACTGCGTTCAATATGTTTTTGTAGTATTTCAACCAAGACTATCAGTGTAGTAATAAAGGTCAATAAGAATATTGCTGCAATCCTGTGTTCGTGTTAGAAATTTTCTTTCCACGTCCAATTTGTCCATGATATGCATTGTTGCACAATAAGCTTATGAGCATTATAAGAAGGAACACCGAACTTCTTTTCGATCAGCTGTTACTTGCTTAACTTGACATGTGGATACCTAATAACTAGCTTACCTGCTTAGCATGTCCCTCTCTTCCAACACCTTTAATTTTGGCATAAATGTGGCAACGCTATCACCTATGAAAGCAACATTGGGTGTCCCTTTCATTCTGCGCATGTGGGTACATTGCACTTGTACGTTACAGCAAACTGACACGTGTACTTATTTATCCTTTTTCCGTGGACTGCATTTCACCCGCTAACAATTTAATGTTATCGCTCAGTGCAAGACGCGTCGGAATTAATGGAACTTACTGGAATGTTATCGTTGATTCTATCTGTTGTACATGTTCTCGTCGAACCTAGGGTAATCAGATTGTATACGCGACACGAATTGGGTAGTATTTTTGGAAGGCAAGCCGGCACCAGCGATCACTCTGAAAGATTTGACGAGTCATGTATAAAATTCGACGCGCTTGAAGCCCAGATAAGATTTACGACGATCGCCGACTTCGCTCGCCGCGATCGTTGTGCTTGAGTGTTAAGGCCAACCTCCATGGAGCGAAAAGGCGACGAACTTTCAGCGGCGGCCGCTCGGCGACGGCCGCCCGCCGCCCGACGTCAGAAAAATGACTGTTCGCCGCCGATCCACTCTCTCCAGATATTCGCCGCCCAGCGAACCGCCGCCGCCGGAAGTCGTCGCGCGCGGCGGACAGCGTGGACCAATCGAACCACAGCGCAGAGGTTGACTTCCGTCGGTCGCCCGTCGACGGGAGTTTCGGTTGTTGACGCTTGGCTACTGTTCGGCTATTTCCTACCTTCGTTTCAAACGCTTGTTTTCCAGCGCTAACCTCCTTGTTGGTTGTTCTGCCTCAATGTTCTAGTTAATAATATGTGGTCACTGCTTATTTGCATAGTCTATGTAGTTAGAGGCTTCGTTTCCCGATGATGCTCTGCCCATGCATACCTGCAACATGATGCCTTGCGTACCGCCGTGTTTTGAAAAGACGTTTGATTGAAGTTTGCAGGGCGTAGTTCACTGGCACATCCGAGAAAACGCGAGCTGAAGCATCGCGTAGGAGCGGCATATGGGCGGCTCGCTACTTTAAGCGACAAAAGAGCCATCTCGCAAGCCACGTACATAAAACATGGCAACTGTAACATGGCGGTGGGCCCCACTGCCCGCTTCGAATTGAATTTGGCGTGGCTTTTGTAGAATTCGCTCCGTTCGTAGCAAATGACTGCGTAAATTGCTTTCGCTTAGTGTCAGGCCGCTTCGACAACAGTATATTACGGATAATCTTGTGGAGTTTTCGAGATCGCTTCTCGTTTCAAACGAAACTAAGCCTAACGAGGGCAACCTTCCATATGTCAGCGTCAAATCGGTGAAATCAAGAGATACGTGTGACGATGGCATATGACCTTTGAGATAAAGATCTCGCAGGCCAACTAAAACTGTAATAAACATGCGCTGCTTAGCGTACGCTGTACTATAGCGTATAGCGTACGCTATCAGTTGCGTACGCTATACTAAAACTGTCTAATAACTTTCCGTGTTTTCTCGACAGCAGGGCAGGCTCGAAGGCGGAAGCTGACGGGAGAAAAGCTCAGCTGCGCGCGAGCGGAGAGAGCTGTAAACAAACGCAGGGTGACAGACGAGGGATAAGTATTGGCGAAATACCGACGTGCCGCGTATTCACACACACACACAAAAAAAAGTTAGTCTAAATAGATTCCGGCTAAGAGCGAACACTTACTGTACGCACTTGTTCAGGTCAGGTGCCTTACTTTACGTGTAAAAACATTGATTTAGGCGCTGTTTTGCCTTCTGCTTTCATTCGCCAACGTCGCTTTCGTAGCCTATCTCGTCTGGCTGCAATGATTCCTCGCGGGCTGCGTCGACCGCATGGTTGGCGGCGTTCGCCGGTTCTTGGTTGCATGGAGTGTGGTGTGACGAATTTGCGACGGCGCTTCGCGCTGGATTTTTCGTCACATGAAATTCGTCGCGAAAGTTCGCTGCATGGAGGTTGGCCTTTACTTGTTTTACTGGGCACAAGTAGGAGCAATAAAGAGTTAAAGTTGTAAGTCACAGTTTTGACACACTGTGTCGTTTTTCACCGTCACTATAACGTGACATTATATTAACGTGCGGTTTACTATTTCATGCAAACTTTAGTCTAAAACGAATATGCGCCCACAGCGCGTCGGTGGCAATGTAAGTCGTGACCGGACGGTCTCGGCCATTATAACTGTCTTGCTTCTCCGCCAGAACGACGACCGCAGGCATCATAATCCATCATCGTCAAACACTCATCATGTCTCCCTGCCATACGGTTTCACACCCTCAGCACATTCATCATCAGCCTTGTGGTGTCTACGACAACCAGACGCGAAACTTTCGATCTAAGGGATACGAAACAAGGCTGAAATGCCTAACTTTGCGTCGAAGCTAGTAACTCTGAATTGTTTGCTAGCTTATACTTTGACCACGACTACATATAAACAGATGATTATAACACTGTGACTAGCTCCACCGGTGCAGTGGTTATCCCATCACGATCAATAGACATCAGATACACGATTTCTCGCGTCACAACATCGATTGGTTCGGAGCTTATTGTTCTACGAGGCACCGTTGGTTGTGTTAACCAACAACCGATTATCAGTGGCAAATATTCGAACCCTACAGTGTTTTCTGGCTGCTATTCGTCGCGGGTCCTGTGAACAACTCGTGTCGAAGATACGAGAAGAGAGAGAGAGAGAAAAAAAAAGGAAAAAGAAAGACAAGGAGGTTAGCCAGCACCACGGGATCGCGAAAGGACATCGCGAAAGAACATCGTGTCTCAGCAGTTGCCGGGTCATTGCGGTATCTCTAGCCACAACCTCGCCGACGAAAGCTGCCAGAAAAACATATGAAAGAACAAAACTTGTTTCTATACCACTATTGAAGACTGACGCATCCCAGCGCCTAGGCAAGCTAGCACACGGTTTGAGATTGAAGAAGTAGTAAAGAGCTGACTTCGCTCACCGTCGGTTGTATTCTCTCAACCGTTCCATGTAACTGCGTTTGTTGCCTTCTCCAAAGTGAAGAAACAGTACTGTGCTGCTTATGCCTGGCCGTTGCAGTCACCAATGCATGCTATTTCGTGAATGGTATGACCGATAACGCTGAATGGGATGCCTGTGGTGACGCTGCAAGGCAGTTTCGCCAACTGGCACGTAGACTCTCATTAACAGAGTGGAGCACCCCAAATATAAGGCTGACTAGGCTACATGAACTACACCTAGCGATCTCCGCTACGACCTCCACTAAGACTTTATCGACGTGATGCATCTGCTGTGTCGGCTGTGGTTGGGAGTTGCCTTCACGAAGGCTTAGACTGCACTAATTGGAATGACCGACAGTGTTGCGTGCAATATCTGCGGTAGTGAAGAGAACATTGAGCATTTATTGTGCCACTGTCCTCAATTTCAATCACAAATACAGAAGCTCTCCAACACCTTGCGACGACTGGACGATCGGTCACTGTCCATGCAGGTGCAATACTCGAACACCGTCCCCATCTCTCATCGGTCCACAAGGCAGTCCTTTTGTGCTTCATGAGGGCGACTGGCCGCGTGAACGCTATGGACTACGTTGTGCCAATCGCGCATGTGCGAGAAATCCTCGCGTCTTACCTCCCCCCGCTCTCTCTCCTTTGTATTTCCCATTTTCTTTCGGCCAGCCTAGGGAATTCGAGAAGACGCTTTTCTGGTTAACACCTCTGAGTCTTCCCTTTCTTTTCTCCTACTCCTCCTTCTTAATATGAGCCGAATTCAACCGTCGCGAGCTCTAATTACCTATGTTAACAATTACGCGCAACGCAAACGTGGTCTCCCCGTCCACTTTAATCATTTACACACTTCTATTTTACAGCGAAGCTGGGCCGCTATTTTGTAGCGATGTCTTTCCGATGCTAATGCCTTTTCGCGCTTTTCGCGCTTGGTCAGTGGTGAGAGCGACGGTCCGCTCACGTTATCGACGGGATCAGCCGGCCGTGAGCGGTGGATGATAAGACTAGTATCGAATAAGGCATAAGGCATCGCTACAAAATACCGACCTTGTTTATGGCTAGGGTTCCGTGCATTTGTGTTCTGCGTGTGCATGATGATGATGATGATGATGACCTTTTCTTTGGCGCATACCCACTCACGGGGATCGGCCAAGAGTCGGGCAGATTTTATATACGTGCTAAGTGAATAAATTTAGCAAATGTCTAATTTTGGTAAATATAATAAAGCGAATAAATTCTGATACAATTCAGTGGACAATAAATATATAAAAAGTAGGCATACTAGTACAAGAGGGAATAAGGTAATGATAAATGGATTAATATGATTAACAATGGAACCGGTTTGATTCAACAATGAATTTCTCTATGGCGATGCATACATTCCTGTGTGAGTGTCCAAGCACAGAAGCTCCGAAAGACAGCAGTTCCGGAGAGTTCAATGGCAGGCCGAGCTGTCGCTTTGCAATTTGCAATGTTCTTTTTCTTAGGGAGGAGAAACGCCGGCAGTCCAGTAAGTAATGGTCGATCGTTTCGAATTCGTTAGAGAAATGGCACAAAGGGGAGATCGCCAGACCAGATCGGTGCATGTAGAAATTTAGGCGGGGGACTCGACATCGCAGTCTTGTTAATGCCACTTCTGTTTGTCTGGATTTGCAAAAGTTCCTGCTCCAAGGGAATTGTAAGTGGTGCAGTTCGGAGGATGATGTTAGATCTGATTTTGATGCCATAAGGGTGTATCTTCTAAACCTGGCAGACGTTATGAAACCTGTCGTTGGAAGAAGGGAACACACAGGGCCTGTAATAGAAGCCTTTGCCAGGCTATCTGCCGCTTCATTCATAAATATGCCTTTGTGACCAGGTACCCATACTAATCGCAAATTCCGCAAATGACTTGGAACCAATGAGTGCAAATTTTTTACTATATGCGACTCGCCAGGAGCAGTAAGTGAGGTGCACAAGGATAGAGAGTCTGTTAATACTACCGCGGTTGTTGTGGGAGGCTGTAGCTTACGCAAAGCTAAGACAACAGCTAGGAATTCCGCTATGAATATTGGAGTATAGTCGGGGAGTCGAACAGAAAAAGACCAATCTAATGCAGATGAAAAAATTCCAACCCCTGCGCGTGCAAAAACGTTCGTGACATGGCTCGCGCGTTCGTCGTCGTCTTCTTACCCAGTTGGCTCATCGGCGTCCCTCGGATATGCATTTTGAGCAGACTAGTTATTAATAGGTGCCATTTTCATGATCACTCCCAGGTAGATAATAAAGGTTTCTCAAAGATTTGCCACTGTGCTACCCGCGTCGGCTATCTCTACGTTCGCACCGCCCTCTTTTGTAGGCGTTCCAAGCGCTTGCGCATCTAGTTGCCTTTCCTACCGCTCTCCTCTGGTGGCGGTGCCGTCAAAACATCACGCCTGTCTAGTTTCCTCCGGCTCCTCGGGGTGGCGGTCCCGTCGTCCACCGCGAATGTTTATAAAAAACCAGAAATACTAGTTGCTGTTCTCCATTTTGAATTTCACTTCTCATCTGTCGTCGTAATGGGGCGGTCACGTATAGTCCAGGACTCCCGAGGAGCAACGCGCCTGCAAAGAGTGACGGCAGGAACAGAGACGATAATGCAATAGTCGCTGGCGGGCGGCAAACACCACCGATGAAAATGTGTTGGTGCCTTTGTTCAAAATTCTGTGTCATGTCTGTGTCGGGTGCTAAACAGCTTCGCTAGTCATTCCCCTTGACATAGTGGAATGGCTCATGTTTTTTTGTTATTACTTCTTTATTTGCATGATTTGCCAACAAGGAGGTTTTATTGCCATGCGGGCATAATGCGGAACTGAAGTTACAAGTAAACATGGAGTTATACTCGTCTCCACATTGGGCCGCACAAAGCTCACCGAGTGCCCAAATTCAAGCGTAAGGGGTATCATTCATTAGAAGGTACAATTCAAAATACAGTGTAGCAAAAGCTTGCGCTGGCGGTAGCAAAAAGGCAATTAAAGTGGCCGCAAATGGAGAACGAAATGGCTTCCGTTATTCCCACGTATCTAGGGAAAGGAGAATGCCGAGGAAGGAGGGAGGAGCATCTTGAATGAGGCATATTTTCGGACTCCCTTTCGGCCGCAAATAGAAGCTCGATAGGCGAAACCAAAGATTAGCCTTTCGTTTTGTTGTGCGCGCTGGCCGGCGATAATCAGTGATCCAATCAGGGCCGAGGGAAGCAACCGACGGGCTCGCGCAGCGCGACGCCCATTTCTTGAAACAGGATTCCGGGGCTGCGCTAATGAACTGGCCGGCCTTACAAAAGATAAATAAAAAAAAGAAGGGGGAGAAGGGGTCTGCCGCAAAGGTTAGCAGCGAACCTAATGGACGCTTGCACGCCACACGTGCCATACCTCCTCCAGCGCCGGACAACGGGGGGGGTCTCGAAGAAGCAAGACCAGTGAGGGACGACGACCTCGCGGGTACGTCAATAATTCGGGCCAATAACTTTCGCGCGCCCCGGTAACACGCACGGCACCCTAGACACGAGAGACGTGCCATCAGAGCAATTTTATCGCTTGTCCCTTTTCGGTGGCTGCCTCTGTTGGTCTTCTCTTTTGTATAGTTTTTCTTCTTCTTCTTCTTCTACTTTGCCTGCCGACGCTCGTCATTGTGATGTCTAGGCGCCGAGGGCGGTGGGCGTTGCCGTTCCGCGGCTATCGTCGAACGATAAGAAGAGGATCTGATGGACGCTGAATCCTTACGCTCTTTCTCTCAAGGGACGAAACAGACAGCGAGTCCCTGGAGAAAAAAAAAACAAGAAAAGGAGTGTTGCGTAAACTAACAATGGGTACTTCATGCGTGGCTTCAAGAACCGTCAGTGGCAAACAGAACGGGAGGTTATACTGGAGCGCAAATATGGATAGTGCGGTCAAAGCGAGTTTCAACTGTCGATTTGCGTGCGATGACACTTAGGAGTGTTCTAGTGCAGTGACAGACAGGAACAAGCAACTGGATACTCACAGGAGCTAACGATCACTTGGTTGTCCCCGTCTGTCACTACGCTTAAACAATACTATGTATGTCTTACATATAAGATGGAACCTTAATGCTTTGGCAATGACATCTCTTTAGAAGTAAAAGCCAGTGCATCTGACTAATAAGACGAAATTAGCCGCCAAAATCTAGCTTTGTCGGTCATGTTTGGCTGGATCCGGTAGAGTTTCATTTTTTGCCCCGTAACGTCGTCGTCGTTGTTGTCATCATCATCATCCTATATTTTATGTCCACTGCAGGACGAAGGCCTCTCCTTGCGATCTCCAATTACCCCTGTCTTGCGCTAGCTGATTCCAAATTATTTCAGCCCCGTAACTTATGCAAACGTAGGTGGATTCTTTGTGTGTTTGAGACAACGGCATGATAATAGATCAAAGTAGAAGTTGCACACGTGGAAGAGTTTTTAAATATAAAATTTAACTTCGTCATTACACACAATGTTTGTGGGCGCTTCATTGGAGCAATAGAGTGTGAAAGTCGGTGGTAAGCGAGTCCTAGAGCACTGCACGGGCCGTAGCGTTTGTCGGCGGGCCCGGGCCGGGCTCGGGTTTGAGACCGCGGGCCCGGGTCGGACTCGGGCTTGAAGCCACGGGCCCGGGCCAGACTCGGGCCTGCTCATTATAGGGCCTGGCCTTCGAGCACACGCGACCGGTATGCATTGCATGGTTCAATGCATTCTTTGCCAAGCTGAAGTGACACGTTCAAGATGACTGTATATCTTATCAAAGAAAATAGCCTTGGCGCTCTTTGGCCACATCTGGCCCTTGCGCCAGTAAACACCAATAATCATCAAAATAGCAAAACAGATGAAGTTCTCATTTTTAACAGCGGAGCTGTTTCAGCCGGGCGTAATGTGTCTGCTGAATCCAAAAATATGGGCCGATCCTGGCAGCAGTGCAGAAAGGGTCCAAGCGCAATGGCACATACACCTGTGAACTAGCGAAGCTGAGCCTGGTTAAGTCTAGCTAAGAATGCTGGGGACTGCTTAAACTTAGTCTGTCATCGATAGGCAATTGATAGCCAATCAATAGCTAGTCGATCATCGATCAATAATCAATAAATTCCAGAAAATGCTGGGGATGACTTGGTATAGTGCTTAGCCTAGCCCAAATACGTGGTCAATACCTTACGATAGCCAATCGATAGCCAATCAATAGCTAATCAATAATAAATAAATAATCAATAAATCTCGCAAAATGCTGGGGATGGCTTGGTAGTGCTTTGCCTAGCCCAAATACGTGGCCAATCAAAAGCTAATCGATAATTGATCAATAATAAATAAATTATAAACAAATTTTGGGAAGTGCTGGGGATGACTTGGTAGTGCTCAGCCTAGCCCAAAAGCCAGGACTAACTAGGTACCCATCAGCTCCGCTGTCTGTTTAGCATTGCGCCGCCAGTGGAAGCTACGCAATTTTTTTTCTTTTCCACAAAAACGAACATTGTTTCCGCGTAAGGAAAAATAAATTATCCAAAGAACCGCTCCTCAAAACATTTCCATGTTACCGCTTTTGCCATTGCACTATTACCAGTGTTGCACTAGTACCAGTTATTTTAGCGCTAAGGCCAGTTACTTTTGTGCTTCAATGCATAAAACAGCGTTTTCCTCAGAAAGTTAACTGGAACGCCCGTGCATTTCATCAGACAATTTGAACATTAATATCTCGAAACTGGTTCAGTCCTGAGAATTAGTTCCAAGTGGATATGCGTTGCGGACTCAGCGGCTACAATTCGTAGTTTGAAAGAGGTGCCGTAAATTAATAATTGAAAAAGTTAATTAGCGTAAGTACGTTAATTATTCAATTCGGCGTTTTCACCATCCATTAGGCCATCCATGCCAGAATTAGCTTGGAACTTCATAAAACAATTTGCCTCCTTAGAGCGTCGTCGCATTAATGCGAATACAAGAAATCCTGAGATATGGTCAATTCGATACTTCAGAATACTATATAAGCATCAGTCGTTAATACATCACCTACCATTCACTTTGAAGAAATAAAAATGTCAATAATTTCAGTAAGAAAGAACTCAGCTCATACTTTGTTCGCTTGTAATGTATCTGACGTGATTATTATACTGCCTTTGTGTATGGTTCTAAGTATATAATGTACAACCTGTTTCGTTTTCTTGGCAAATGTTAATCTTGTAAAATTCAGTCTCATGCTATGTTGTATAGCTGGTGTTGCGTTGTTTCGTATAGCTAGCATTGCTATTGTAGTGCTGTTTAAAATGCATTCTGTTAAAACTTTTTTCCGATATTGTTAACTCGCCGTGACGGAAATATTATTTGTCTTTCTGTTCATAACTATTTCATCCGTGAGCAATTCCAGTGACAGCTGGAAATATATCTGAATTATTGTAGATGTGCGCACAATGTTTGTTTTACTATTGCCTTGCCTGGTCTTTTGGGTCACGTCAAGCTACGTATGTAGCTTTTAGTTCAAAATGACCGTCCAGCATGTAAACTGGAGAAGAAACTGATTTGATTTGATTGATTTCATCAGAAAATTTGAAAATTAATATCTCGAAACTGGTTCAGTCTTGAGAATTCATTCCAAGTGGATACGCCTCGCGAAATCAGCGGCTATAATTCATAGATTGAAAGATGTGCCGTAAAATTATTAATTAAAAAGGTAATTAGCGTATGTATGTTATTTCTTCAATTAGGCGTTTTGATTTCTCGTTGAAGTAATGGCCGCCTCATCGAGTAGTTTAGTTCAAGGATTATAATTGTGCATTCCGCCAGATGGAATATTTAAAAATTTCGTTCAGCTAAAGTGAAACACCCTGTATATTTGCATGCTAAATTACATCATATAACCATATCGTACAAATCAAGGTTAGTGCATGCGCACCAGTGGAAAAAGTAGCAGCACAGGCGACGCGCCGGATTGCTAGTGTTCCCGTGGGAGAAACAAAGATTTCGGTCTTTTATTGCTTATAAACTGCAGCTGATTAAACCTCAAGAAGGTGAGGCTGACAGATACGGTACAATCTGTAAGTAAAAAAAGAATTTTATTTCTTACAGGTCAGGCACACGCGGGCCCTAGCTGAGCTTACTAATGAACGCCCGGGCCCGGGCTGGGCTTGGGCTGAAAAATCAAGCCCGTGCAGTGCTCTATAAGCGACCACGAGAAAAAAAAATGCGTTGTATTTGCGACATCATCAGTTTGCAGTCTTCCCCGTAGGGGGTGCTAGTGCTAATAGCGGAGGCTAAGAGACTACAAATTCGGCTGAATTAATTTTATAGTCGAAACAGTGTAAGATTTCACTTGTTGCACGTGCTCATGTTGGTGCCTGATAGGAGTACCGCGCCTGCTGATGCCGCATATGTAATCTTAGGATTTCTTGTCGACATCCGTCCTTCAGTAAGTTCTAGTCACATGAAATCATCATCTTCATCACCACCACCACCACCATCATCATCATAACCATAAACAACAACGACACTACCGCCACCATTATTTTATAACCGTCATCATCGTTGAGACTATCTTTAAGTGCACCGCAGGACGAAGGCGTTTTTCAACAATTTCCAAGTACTCATCTCCTGTGAAAACCTTTTGACAAGCAGACTTGTCCTTTTCAGGGAAATTTCATAGCTCGACGCCGACGGCTCAAGAAGGAGTTTTGTATTTTTCAAGGACTTAACAAAAACAAGTTCCCTTGCAAAAAGATTGGAAAGATACTAAACTCTCCATCTTTCTGGTTCATCAATTATTCCATTACAAAAGGTCCCTTCTTTATTATTTTCATGCGAAAGCATGAAATGGCTCGTTCAGCGAAGACACCGGCGTCAGCTAGTAGCAGCGAAAGCGCACCTAAATTCCCATTGGCTGCGACGGCACGTCAGATGCACGTCTCGACGGAGCAGAGCAGGCGAAAGGGAACACCAGCTGACTCGCTGGTGCGCCAGGTTTTGCGTGAGGGGAGAGGGCATCACCGCGAGGCCCCGTCACCCTCGCTCTCGCTCTAGGAAGCCGGTGTTATCCGCGCGTTCCTCGTTCGCGCAAGCACTCGCCTGCGTTCTAACTTCGCTTCGGTAATCGCTATAAGGAAATATAGTTTAAAAAAACAGAACAAATTGGAAAGATAAAACGTTGGCGGTAATGCGTTTCGAACCTTCGTCCCCACGCTCAGAACCCGAGTGTCTTAGCCGCTCATACCGGGGCCGCACATTTCGTCTTCGCTGGTTTACCATCTGAACGGGGTGCATGGGCTGTGAAACTTTTTCCTGTCAACGCTCGGTTCATTTATTTACGCAGTTTCGACATGCGCAGCTACGTGGTGACAATTATGTACAGTGATGTCCTCGACGTGAATCACTAGCACGGTTATACGGTTATGTTCAAAATACTAACGGGAGGTGTAGCTTTTCATGCCAATGTTTTACACTCGAAGAGAAAAAAAATGAAGACAATATCAATAACAGACGTTAGCCCCAGAAAGATGTTTGGAGACACAAAACGTTGTTTCGAATCGTCCTCATATTAGTCCTTAAAAAGGTCGTCTTGATAGCCCCTTGCGAAGTAGGTCTGCAGCTTTCTGGCCGCGCACTTGTCTTGAGTAACAAATCCTGCCAATGTGCGCATTTATATATCTAACAACGAAACGCTTCAACTTCGATCGCCCATTGAAGACGCTTCTTTGTAGCAAAACTTTCGCATAAAGAATCCGTTAGCAAACGCAACTTTATGTTAAAGTATTGAGCGCATGACACACTTGATGTCGCTCACTTAAGGACAACCATAAACAAAACCAAACGCGAAGTGTTCGCCACTTACTCGGCCTCTTTCGCAGTGGCCACACATAATCGCGTGAGTGACATCTCATCAGTAGCCCTTACCGAGAAGGCTTCTACTAAATGTCTTCTTTGATAGGCAATCAACCTAAGTGTAGAGCGGTTCTTTCCGTGCTCTCCATGAAGTATATTTAAAGCTGCCTAAGAGGGGAAAAAAGACTATATATCTCGGAATGGCTTGCCGACGCAACGTGGGATACTCATTCTACTCAGACAACACTGACGAGCTTAGCTTTATTTTAATTTTTTCGTTCATTTTTTCTTGAATGCCGCGAAAACTCTCGGGCCGCTATTACTCTCTAAGTACGGCAATAAGCGGCGACGTTTATGGCAAGAAAAGCATACTTCACGGTCTTAACGCAGAACAGGAAAATATTGAGGGTGAAAAGAAAACAAACACTATTGAGACTTTCTCACTTTAGAATGCCCGTTGATGGGGGGAGGGCCGCAAATGAGTTTTGAAACCAAAGAATGTTTCTTAGCTGTCTTTTTTTTTTCCTTTTTCGCGTGAGAGTATATGGCCAGAATGCCAGTGAAAATGCAAGGCCTTAAAAGCTGAAGAATCGTCAGAGAAGTTGGAAATTGCCACTGCGCTATTTATTCGCTCACGTTTTTGTCTTTCTCTTTTATATCACAAGCTTCCGGCAGTAACGTTAACTTCCGGAAGTCCTTTTTCCAACTTTAGATAGGAAGAAAGAGGGAGCGAGCGCCGTTGCAATTTTTAGCGAGAAAGAATTATTTGTTAACTGCTCCAGCATATGCGAACCGCAGCCCGATTTTTTTTTTCTGGGAGTGAACTGAAGTTTTACAAAATTGTGGGCCATTAAAGCGGGTAAATCGCCGAGCCGCCGCTGAAATGAATCGACAGCGGCAAAGTAATAAGTATAAACACTCCTCGCGAACGCTGCAAATGGTGAAAGGCTGCTCGGTTTGGGTTTCATCCAGAGGAAGTTTCAAGCAGAAGAGAAGTACAAATTCGCACGCTATGAAAGTGCCACAGTTTGAACAAGCGAGAAGGTACACATTACTTCCGGGTTACATACATTCACTCACGTTAACAACTAACGTGGTTCAACTTTTTTCCTATCGACGCGAATAATGGTTCCTAGTCCACGTTGTGAAGCTGAATGCGCACCGACACCAGGGCCCGTATTCACGAAACGTTCTTACGCTACAATTGTTCTTAAGAGGAAATTCCCACCAATCATGATGCTCGACATAATATTAGCGAAGATGGCTGGCCAATGGCAAAGAGCACTAACAAACGAAAAGCTTTGTGAATGCGGCCCCATGTCACTGTAGCACGCCGCCATTGCTTGTGTTTTATTCCGTAGATTTCCACTGCGGTTCAGTCCCTTAGTTCGTACGTGCTGAAGCATTGGGAGCTCCCTGGCTAGAATAGAAGGCAACCAATAGTCGCTGTGTATGATTGTTATCAACTTCAGCTGAGTCATCTACACGAGCAGTATGCAGTACAGAATTGAAGACGCCATTCGGGGAAACCTAATTCTAGTGCTCTTTCCTATAGATATCAGGACACATCATATGTATCCAATAGTGATTTCACGTACCAGCCATGCTTCAATTTGCACGCGTGGCTGTTGTTTGTCATCATCTCCGATTACTGTTATAATCCGCACCTGAAGAATCCAGCCTTATATCCAAGTTCGGCAGCTCAGTTCTGCAATCATAATGACCGAAACCTTCAGTTTGCTTTGAAATTTGTCTGCTTTATGCGTTTCCATTAGTGGAGGTGACATATACAGACCCTATGGCAACTAACGTGGTGCCATGTCTCACATTAGCTAGCAAGAAATTTGCGAGTGCTCGGAGATTGTGACGGCGCTGTTATGTCGGAGATGGAATGTGAAATCAATGGGTGTACTTATTGAAGGAAGGAAGTGGAACGAAAGGGTGCTGAAATTGTACCCAGTCACGGCTAGTGCTGGCTGTAGATATACTACAATGTCCATGCATTCAGCTCTTCAGATCGAGTCGGCTCAGAAAATCTAGCGGGTTTTACACGCTGAAAACAGTGCCCTGCGTTTGTCAGTGGTGTTAGCGCTTTCGGGTGGATGTCTGTTTCTAAGTGTGTCGACAGTCAACGAGACATTCTTGGCCGCGGAACAGTTTTAAATGCCTTTAGGACACATTAGCTGCACGTCGTATAGACATATCGTACATTCGTATAGGCAACCTGCTTTGTTCAGGAGCGGCTGTCGTTCAGTACGATGAAGCGGTGTCTACCCAAAAAAGTCCCAGCGCAAGACACACTGAGTAACCTGTGTAAAATTGGCCCAGTGTCTGAATAATTCAATTACTCACAATAACTTTCAGAGCTACTTCACTAGTTTTCTAGAAGTGCGCTGAGCAGCAAACTCGGATTTCGATGGTTTCAAAGTCCGCTCAAGGATTTAGAATGTTCTACTTCCCAGAAAGCCACTTAAAGCTAACAGAACGGGAAGGCACTGGTAGATCCAGGGGGGCGGGGGAGGGGGTTCCCCCCCTTTCCCCTCCCTTCTCCTCTGGCTCTTTGTATGCTTTGATGAGCTCCTACCCCTCCTTGGATGCTATCCTGGATCCACCCCTGTGTGAAGGCATAGGTATATATCACAATAAATGAACGGCTTGTTACTGTGTGCTACATTAAGAAAATTTACAAAGTTATGTAATAGAACATTTTCCCTTCATAAACAAACGTTGCAACCTAACCTACGTAAACTGAGGAATATACAGAGAAAACGTTGAGACGATGTTTTCAAGGCACGGTTTAGTGATGTGACATGTACCATGAAAGGGAAAATTGTCATCCACCTGTGAGCCGCGGGAGGCTCCAAAGAAAGCCCTTCGTACAGGCTTTCTCAGAAAATAGACCCAGACAGGGACAAATCCTCCTTCCACTGCGAAGCTCTTTTTCTGAGACATTCGTCCGAATGTCCGAATGATCCAGTGTCGGAAACAGCAATATGTTTTTACAAGAGGAATGTTATCATACTTCGGAATTCAAAGTGTCTATTTCGTTGTCATGTAATATAAGCGCGCAAATAATCAAGGTTGGAAGGTGGCTTTTCTGTGGAATAGTAATCTCAACAAAAACACCTTATGTCATGTTCCACCTTCATTGCATTTGTCTGCTGCGAAAGACGTATCACTCATTGATGGCTGAAGCTGCCAAATTGCGTAACGGTTCCCAAACACATGTGTCCCCCCCTCCTCCCCCCCCCCCCCTCTCTAAAAAAATGTCTCCCAGCTAATGCCAAAACGCAACATAAAGTCGGATAGCTCAAATGAGATTGCCATGGTGAAACTGCTCAATAATAAATTTGTTTTTTTTTACTTTTTTGTATCATATGCGGCTCTATTGAGGCGGATGACTAGCTCAACGAGGACATTGTGTGGGTAGTTAAACGACAAATGCAGCAAACGTTTCAAACTTGCGCCATCATCGTCCTCCAAGAATATAGCAACAAGACATGTTGGAGCAACTTTCCTTCCATCGCGAGGTCTTCTTTTTGTTCTTTATATGATGTAGTAAGCTGAGACTTCAGAAAGTGAAGAAGCTCCGCTGGGCTGCAAGAAGTGCGTATGAAAGATCGAGGAAGAAGAGGGGGAGTGTTATTGTTGCAAGAGGACTCGGCCTTGCAAATGCTGTCGGCAATCGCTCCACCTGAGCGCCACTTATTAAGCACTCCACGGTTATGAAAGGGGTCGCTAGGTAAATGCAGTTGTTTGAATAAAATGAAAGTGCCCTCACGTGTTTTTCTGGCGAAGGACACTACTCACACAAGAAGAGCGAACAAAATGATTCATTTGCCGATTCTCAACGAAAAAAAAAACCCACCCCAGTTTACTTTACCAGAGAAGTACGAAGGATGCTTTTCAGTCACAGATGGAAACTCAGAAAAACCCGACCGCAATTTACCCTCGGCAAACACGCTTCTTTAAAAAGTGCGCTGTTTTCAGCGGTTGAAAGGATACACTTTCGGAAACTAATCGCTCACAAAACACACCTCGCCAAATTTGTCTCTTGCCTTTAGCTTTTAGATTACTTTTAAATGCGTAAGCATGGCTACAGAACAAAGTCAACAAAAAAATCGCTCCGTGCGTTCTTCTGCCACGTAAGGCGAATGGCTATAAAGTAATTCGGGTATGACGCAAAATAAACTCGAAAGGAAAAAAAAAACACTTGTGGTGGTTGAGTTTCGAACCTACTACCCCACGCTCAGAAGCCGAGTGTCTTCCTCCATTCATCCTAAATCTGAGCTGTGCTACACCAACCAGCAGAAGTTTCAAACTCATTGAGCTCAACTTGTTCAGAAAATTTAGTAAACACAGTGTTGCTTGCGCAAGTGCTCACGCCTTGTGGCATCGATGTCATGAAAGCTCGCTTCTAGGGGGGTAGTGGTTTGGGCTAGTTACTCCAGCTGGCGGTAAAACGCTCGTTGTGTCAGTGTTAGCGCCATACACGCTTCAAAGAACTCGGTTGTTGGTTTTAGTTTAAAGAAACTCGGTTTCTTCCCGGCTATTTCGCACCGGAACACCGTCGCTTCTGCATATACCCGTAAGTCCATTGATTGAAGAACTTTCCGCGTGTAGCTTTATCGAACGAAATATTTAGATGGCTGCGGCGCATTAATGGCGGGGATGCTAGGGGTACTTTTGTCGCGACGTCAATGCGCAGACGGTTGAATGTAAAGCATATTGAATATGAAAAGCTGCATTTGTTTCTGTATTGGTTTTAATCGATTCTACATTGGTTTTGCATTGATCACATTTGCAGCCTAACCATGTGTTCGCCGTGTTTGATCCTCCCACATTGAGAAGATGAATATCTGTCATAACGTCATCATAACTCAGCACTCTCAACAAGACTGGGCACTAGAAGTGTGTGTCTGTGTTTGTGTTTGTGTGTGTTTGTGTGTGTGGAAACATAAGTAGAGAGAGAGAACACATGCACACAATCACAGCTGCTAACGATCATCGCCCACGATCACCGTCCCCTACCAACGCACAATCACAACACGGGATCACATAGCACAGGATGGTGCGGAGCATAATGAATACCAATTAGGCTATATTTGTATTTGTGCCGGCTTGTTGTTTTTAAGAATTGTAGCAGTGCCTTCGTCGCCCTATGCTGCTGCGGCTTGTAAGGTCGGCCTTCAGTATTGGTTTATTCTGATAGTTGTCGGTGATTATCGCGACCTAGGCCAGTCTCGAGCGATCGTTCCTGTACACTGTAGCAATGACAGTCACAAAGAACATGTTCGAGAGTCTCATCGCGACCACGGGTACTATACGTATAGTACTGTCGGTCATTCCAATGTGGCAAACTAACGTGACGAGTATAAGCTCTGAACGCCAGTCATACAGCCACTCTCAAATACAATCATAAATATACAAACCACGTGGAGCATTAGGTCACGTCTCTGCACCGACTCCAGGTAAAATGCGCGACCACCCATCACCCCGAAATCAACCTGAGTTACAATCTCACCTGCTCCTATACTCCGTGATATCGGTATGAACGTGCCTCCTGATCGCATAGCTTCCCCATCCACACCGCATGTATCTGTATCGAGCACGATTGCGTCACCACTCCTCCACGGAACTGTCCAGCTGCAGTTCATTCGTCGCTTCCCAAAGCCTCTTCTTTATCACGCTCGCAACGTACAAAAGTTTAGAGCTAGAACTCATATTGCGTGAGGCGAACCAGCGTGCGCGCAACCCATACACTATTTACGTCAGCGTGCCATAGTCCTCGGACTACGTGTTACTAACGACTCTGGGAGGAGGTTGTCACGCGACGAGCGTCCGTTCTATACTGCTCCGGCGTCGAGCCTGAATTTTTAATCGGCTGCGCGGAGGGACCTGCACAATCAAGGCAATTCTGGTCTTCCTGCGTCCGCACGCACCTGCAATTAATATCGCCTGGCGAAATGTGCATAGCGAACACGGCATTGCTATAGCTCGGCGGCAGCAGCTTGCTAAGAAATGTACAGGTGCGAACTATCGTGGCACGCAAAGTGAGCGGGCGAGGAGCTCAAATAATATGGTCACTCGCGAGGGAAGCGATGAAAGCCAGAGTATGCGTGGAAATAAATCACGGTGCCTAAAGAATAAGGCCCGGTGTCTTTTTTTTCCCTTGCTCACCCACCGATTCTGTATTCACGCACCTTGGAGATAGAACGTAGTATTGTGAAATACCAGCGAAGTTTAAGACGCGTTGTGCTCTCCGCGTGGCTAAGATGGTAAGACTTTCTATGAACACTCTGTGTTATCTGAATCAATGTGTAATGACGAAACCGTACCCTTAGCCAGCCAGGAAGCAGAGCTTCATACATTATGTATCGTAGTCGTTTTCTAATTACCAAGAGCGAATGCGTGTTACACAATTTTAGATCACCCGGATCACTACTCTCCAGTCATACGCATTGGTCGGTCAATGTAAGGTGATAGCAATGTGCTGCTCTGGATCAGGTCGCGTGTTTGACTCCCGGCAGTGACATTCGAACTTATCGAGGAGAAGAATACAAAAATGCTCGTGCGCTTTGATTGAAATAGTCGAAGCTTAGAGCCTTGCGCTACGGTGTCTGATATAGTACAGGTGCTTGTTTGGAACGTTAAAGTCAATCAGTCAATTACCTTGATTAAAGCACACCTCCTCTCTATTTCTAGAAGGATTAAAGCGGTAGCCTTCTTTGTTTACAACACTTAGCGGTTTGTCAGCTTCTGGCCCTTAGCGGGAAACTTGGGACACTAGAGGTCACTAGTTGTGAATTCAAATAAATTAGGTCTCTAAGTAAAAATGTCCAATGATCTGTTTCGAAGCCTGGAACCCCCAGTACCGAAGCTCAATGCTCCAACCTAGAATAGGGATGCATTTATTTTGTCTTTTTTTCTTTATTGGCGGAAAAGTACCGCCTTTCTTTTATTTCAAGATGTCACTGAGATAACATTAAATAAAAGCTGGAAAACTATTCTGAAATTCTCGAAAATATTCTTAGAAAGATTTATGCGCGAAACAACATTGAACCAAGTGAAGATGTTTTATGTACATGAAGTAAGATGTTCCGAGGCAACAACAATAATACGGATAAAAGCGACGCTACAAGTGCTGTAAACTTTTTATGTCATGGCACTTATTTATGGCGGTGACAAATAAGCAGTCTGCATTAATAAATAAAACCTTTTGTGAAAGTTGCATGAAGATATCTTTAATCTTGACGTCTACGCCATCAGTATAGAGCCCTTGGTAATCTGTGCTGCGATATTTTCTTGCAGAAGCTGCGCGAAAGCAACGTTCAATACCTTACAAAGTCTGGCAAATATTTTTTTTAATGTGCAAAAGATTCACAAAAATAAAGCGAATGAGAACAATATGTAGACATAAGACCGAATGAAAAATACGTAAATCTGTCATATGGTAACGCTGTATTGTGCGCTCATGATCCGATGGCGCAGTAAAATTATTTTCGTGGTGTTCACCGCGAGCAGGTACTAAGGAAGTAACGGACAGCCAGAGAGTGACATAGTGCTGTCCCTGATTTCCTTAATATTTGTGCGCTGCGAACACCATCAAAATGCACCATTACGAAGGCTTTCAAACTTGCAGTAAAAGCAGTCACTACACGAATGCCATGCGATCATCAGGCTAACATCCCCACCATATCATTAAAGTCTGTATGTCAAAATAAAAAAAAGAAAACAAGAAAAAATTATGGCAGACTTATAAGGCGTATTTTTTATAAGAAAATAAAAGCAGGGAGGTTAACCAGAGCGAAAATCTTGTTTGCTACCCCACACTGGGGGTTGGGAAATGAGGAAGTAGAAAGATAAGAAGACTTGCCAAAATGCCTTGTATTGCAGAAAAAATGAATAAATAAATATAAATAAATAATAAAAATAGAGGGAAAGAGAAACAGATTACATGCGCACAATCAGCCCTGTACACAGCACAGGATAACAGAGTATCACGAAACTTCTGTGTGTTAAAGTTGCTTGAGTAGGTTTCTTACACATAAGAATTGCATCAATGCGTTTTAAGCCTTCTGCTGCGGTGGATTATGAGGTCCGTATTCTGAAGTAATTTGTTCTGACAACGGTTTGTCGTCAATACGAGCTAGCACAGTCGCGAGCAAATGTCTCTGTACACTGTATCGAGGACAGACAGACAGACAAAGAACTTTTATTCAGGTCCTGAGGAACTGCGTTTGGACGCCCCCTTTCAGGGGGAGTCGGTAGCAGTCGTGGGCCGCTCCCACGCAGGGACCGGAAGACCGTGGCCCTCCGCCCTCTCGCAGGCCCTCTGGACAGCCCGAAGTTAAACTGAGAGGTGGCCGCTTTTTAGGGCTTCCTCCCAGACTTCTTCGTTGTTGAACTCTGTGTCGCGTAACGCAGGACATTGCCAGAGCATGTGAGTTAATGAGCAGTACGCCTCTCCGCAGTCCGGACATTGCGGTTCGATGTTGGGCGAGAAGTGACTAAATCTGCCCCTCGAAGGGAAAGACCCCGTTTGGAGCATCCTAAAGGCCGTCGATTGCGATCGAGTGAGTCTAGGGTGAGGAAGTGGAAAAGCCCTCCGCGAAAGATGATAATGAGTCAAGATCTCGTGGAAAGTGAGGAGCGAGTCCCTGTACCTCCCGGCGTCCCCGCCTTCGAATCCGCCGGCACCGCCGCGGTGAGCGAAACCTCGCGCACGGTCATGGGCAAATTCATTGGCGTTGGGAACATCGGGAGTACTGTACGTTGGCCCCCATGTGGGCCGGGCACCATTTTATATTGTGAAACCCGGCAGCCCCCTCGCTGCCGAGGATGGCCGCTGCTTCCCGCGAGATCGAGCCCAAAGCGAAAACCCTAGCTGCGGACCGCGAGTCCGTGAATATATTTGGACGCGTCGGGTCCTTCATTGCTATAGCGATGGCCATTTGCTCAGCCACCTTTGCCGAAACATTTCGAACCGAGGCAGAACATAGGAGTTTGCCAGTATGGTCGACAGAAACCACTGCGAAGCAATCGGAACGCTCGTACTGGGCTGCATCGACAAAGGCTGCGAGATCCCGACTATCTGCAACCGATTTTAATAAAGAACGGGCCCGAGCTATGCGGCGCCCTACATTGTATTGCGGTGGACATTTCTTGGAAGTGGAGCTACCGTAAACGTACCTCTGATTGAGGACGGTAGAGTCACTTTACGCTCGTTAGTCTCCGTAAGACCGCAGCCTATGGATTCCAGGATGCGCCTACCAGCCCGCGAGGACGATAGACGCACGACCTGAGCCATCTGCTGGGCCTCGATCACCTCCGCGAGTGAGTTATGCATGCCTAATTGTATGAGCTTCTCGGTGCTGGTGGTGATAGGCAAGCCTAGAACTGGCTTTATACTTTTGCGCATTAGTGCATCAATTTTTGTCTCTTCCCTTTTGGGCCAGTGCAGTGCCGAAGCGACGTAATTGATGTGGCTCATGAGAAACGCATGGTAGAGCCGTAGGAGATTGCTCTCGCTCAGCCCTGCCCTGCGGTTCGAGACCCTGAGTATGAGCCTAAGCATGTTCTCCGTCTTGGAGGTGATACGGGCTATAGTCTGTGAGTTGCCCCCCTTGGACTCCAGTAGGAGTCCGAGGATCCTGATGGAGTCTACCCTGGGGATCATCAGCCCATCCCGTGTGTATCGAGGACAGTCGCACAAAACGTGTTCAAATGTCTCCGCGGGACCACTTTCATAACAAGCCGCGTTGTCAGCCATTCTAATACAGAAGGCGGAATATTCTGTGATGGATATTCCTAGCCATAGCCGACAAAGCAGGGTGGCATCGCGTTGGCAGGGTACTGTTGGGATGCAAAAGCCGAGCGCGGAGTCCCAGCCATGTAGCTCTTCAAGACAGCACACATGAATTGATGCTGCTGTAACGGCCAGGCACATGTAGAATACTCCTCGTGCTGGCACGAGCCATGACGCTTTCTGTGTTGAACACACGAACTTTTCAAAACAGATTTACGGTTGTTATTTGTGCACGATTACTGCTTATAGAAGTTATAATGTTCCACATCGACGAAGAAGCAGGTATTCAGTGTACTTGTCCGACATTTTTGCTTGGACATCTGTTAAAACTCTAACTAGGTATTGCCTACGCGATGCATCAAGGCGTCCATTTCACAAAGGAGCCGCTAGTTGATAAATGTAAGGCCGACTTGTTCGATTTTGGTGACAACACTGAGCATGCGTTGCTGCCGCAAATGACAATGTCACCAAATGATCTACAATGTTGAAGGAAAATATAATAACATGAAGGTGCGCCTTGACCTAGCGGCCATTGCGTTCGCACACGTGCTACTGAACGTTCGTAACGTCAAATTCTGGGGCCGCATGTTTTATAAGCGGAAACTGAGAAGCAACTGCTCTAGCACAAGGTTTATGCAACTTGTTTGAGAAACGAATGTCGCGCTCTGGTTAGCAACAATATTACATTATACCAAGAAATAAAAACGAAGAAAGAATATTCAAGCCCTTTGATAACAGTTTTCATAAGTCCCTGTGTTTTCTTTTATGAATGATGATTTTAGGCTATGTACTCACGCACAGGCCTAGGAAAACATTTATTTTGTATTCGGGGACAACAACACCGATTTTCTTCGTGTAATAAGCATAAAGCACGAAGGGGGGGGGGGGGGGGGTCTAACATAAAACAGATGACGTTCCATTCCCCCTGATCATTGCTTCTATTTGCAGTCTTGCTCGCGGTTCGCAGGCGGCTTGCTGCCTCATCACAAATGCAGCGCTACCAAGCGGCGGCATGGTGAGGCGCATTTCCAAGCCGAGCTGCTTTAAGGCACAACCAGCTGTCGCTTTCGGCAGGGCCGTGGCCAATCGATGGCGCAGCCCGGGACAGTGTCTCTGGCGTTCAGGGCGTCACGCGCCACCTAGCGCGGGACTGTAAAACTAATGCGCGCTTCGATCGCGGCCTGAATTTAAAGCAACGGCCGCGAGAAAGCGCCGCGCGCGCGTGGCCCGGCTTCTTACGAAGCGGAACATTTTCCAAGCACCAGACGGCGCGTATTGCGTGATGACATTTTAGATGCCTCCAGTTTGTCGCTTGTAATTATAGGTAGTGATATCAAAGCAGTGCTGTAGACGCCCGCTTTGAGATGGCGGTTAACCGTGTGTTCATATTGGTCGCGGCTGGTTGGTTTAGGTTGCGCCTAAGAAGGGAGGATGTGGAGCCTCGGGTTGGAGGCAAGATTTGTTGAAAGCGATTCTTTGATGACTGTTTCAACCAGCTGGTGGAAGGAACGGTGTATTACCCAATGGAAATGTTAATAGTGAAAAAAAAAGGAAGGAAAGAAATAGAACGATACCGAAACGTATAGTGATGGCGGTTTTCGATATAGTTATATTTTTGAAATCTGAATTTCCGTTTCAATAAGAGGCGTTGGTGCTTAAAAACAGCTGCGCAAGCTTACTTATCTCGAAAAAAGACAGAAATTTTATTTAAAAAACGCGAAATTGAGTTACTTTTACTAACGACAGCCTAGCGTTTTCTTTTTTTAATTAGTTTTCTTGGTGGAAATGTTACGAGCGTGACGCATAGTGAAACAATTCAATGCATTGGGGTGAGGACTTGGGATATTAGCAGGTGTGATGACGCTCTCAAACATGTATGTCAAAACGAAAAGCTGCTTTGTAACGTTTCTGTTTTATGACGAGAGATTGAGGCTACGGACGTAACACCGGAACACGCAAGAAAAGATGAAAAAAAATTCTACCTGCGCTAAGAGGTTCAATTTCACATACGTGTGGCAGAAGAAATACCCCATGAGGCTAACTGCAATTACTTTTTCGTGGTATTTCTCACAAAGAGTAGATAAGATACGTGCGCGTCAAATATGCTATACAAAGTAGCCCAAATAACCGCGCAAACAGGCACAATATCAAAATGTAGAGGAGAGTTAGGGATACAGGGTTCCTCTCCTCATAAGGTATTGCGAGTAAGCACGAACTCCTGATTCAACACAAGACACCAGTCCGTGAGGAAGTTATGATCTACAACTACTTCAGAGGCCGAATCATATGTCCGGAGAGTGGCTTTGAATAAACAATCCGCTAGGTGTTCTATAGTCTAACGTGTGTGTTTTCCACATTGTGGACCGCTCTTCTTGAAGTCAAACAGGACAATGGGGTGGCATGAAGATGTAGACTAGAATTGATCAACGTTGGGGGAACAAAGAAAACCTTTGTTCATCCGCTTAACTTGGAGTCCACGTTTTGACACGGGGACTGTTTGTCTACGTGAGGGACCTAGCGAATAGAAGTCCTATTGTCGAAACGTTAGCCCAGACTGAATATTCTTTTTTTTCACTTCCCATTGTTCGCCTGTGTATAGGGGCATATTGAAAGGCAATATATCCTGTTTTGGTACGCCCTTCAGAGCACCTTAAAGACAAATTTTGATCTAAATGATCGTACCGTCTCGTATCTCGTGGCAAATAATAGGAAAGCTAATCCCACAGCTCGTAATGAACTGCACAGATAAACATGCCTAACTGTAACATCATCTCTTAAATGTCCGGCGAGGTGCTTTGTTCAACAACGAAGATCTCAGAATCTGATGCCACTGACACGCGTTCGCTTGCTGGTGACGCGATGCTACGTGTCAGATGGCCACGCAGAAAGCCGAAGCGGCGCCTCACTGTCATCACTGTTATTTTAGCGATGAGTTTCGGAAATCGAAGGATAGAGAACACCCCGTGGAACGATGACAGGCGAGTATTAAAAGAAGAGCCTAGTCACTGCATGTTATGCCTGCAGTTCGCTGAGAGTTTGCGCCAAACCGGACAACGTTTGTCCTCGTATTAACGGCGCAGCTGTTTAAGGCCGAGGTTGAACCGTGCCGAGCGTTGATCACAGGAAAGGAGGTGCGGAGAGAGAAGAGAAGAGAGACAGACAGAGAGCGAGAGAAATAAAGAAAACCAAATAAACTTTCTTGGCGAGGCGGGATTCGAGCCCGGGTGCCCGTGGTCCGAAGGCGAGCGTCTTAACCAATGCGTTATACACTCACGCTTGCAAAACATGCATTTATGGGAACCATATGGTTGCATTGTACCGACGATTACAACACAACTTGCGATGGGCGAGAGAAAGAGAAAGTAAGAGCGAGAGAGGCAGAGAGAGAGAAAGAAGAGAGAAGAGAGAGAAAGAAAGAAAGAAAGAGAGAAAAAGAAACATTATAGACTTTCTTGGCGAGGCGGCATTTCAGCCGGGGTACTCACGGTCCGAAAGCGAGTGTCATACCCACAACGCTATACACCCACGCTTGCAGAGATCCGATGTTTCATCAATTTCACAAGCGTGGAACTGGCTTAATTTTTCGTAACGGCGTTTTATATTTTTCATTATTCATGCTATGAGGGTTACTCGTTCGGGTTCAAACTCGTTAAGGTTACGGAGGCAGCATGGCCGATCTCGAAGAAAGTTGTTAGAGCTCGACAAATTTAGGACGACATCTGTTAGAGAAACTCAGAAAGAGACACGTGCATGTGGGGAATGAGAATGACGCTGTGTACGTCACAGCGTAAAACGATGACTAAAATTTTAGCAGGCTACTCTCTTTCTTGATTAGCGTCTGCTCTTGGGCCGCAAAGCTCTGGTCCTTCATAAATACTTGGAGTATAGAATGCTTACAGATATTTTTCGGCGATGTCTGTCGAGAGCCTCTTGAGTAATGGTCTTAGACAATTTTTTCGTGGAATGCTTCGCGATTATTTATTAACGCTGCATCAGAAGACTTTCGGATCACAAACTTACAGAAGGAAGCAAATGTTCGTCGAAATACATTTGCTTACAGATTAATTAGAAGATTTACTTGAAACAAGATGGACAAGTCTCTGTAGGAATGCTAGGCAGCCTACTCTGCCAGCACTTTATAGGGCACCAAAAGTAAATTTTAAATTTTTGTAAGAAATTTCCCACGAGATAAGCGGCCAATGAAAATTTGACAGAGGGCTTTTAACTGCTTGGTCTCACGGTGAGGTCCCCGATGAGAAATGAAAGTTATCTTACTTGAAGGTACCAGTTCGTCCGCGTTTAGAAGCTGCCTAAACTCCGACCTATCTCCTCCTCTTCACAAATTCTCCTCTTTCCCCCTTCCCCCAGTGTATGGTAGCCAACTGAGCTCAATCCTGGCTTTTAGCTGACGGATAGTCAACCAACGAAACATTCTTTAATTGGCACTAGATTAGGGGGCAGTTTTCAGACGTGGCTTCACGTGCCCCATCTAATAATGAGCTAATGTTGTTTCAATAAGCGCAAACATACCGGTAGGTAGTACAACAATCAGGTGTCTAGGTAATTAGCTGTTTTCTACTCAGCATTGAAAGAGAGTGCCACGGCATGTGTTTTGAATCAGTTAGAGTATATTTACTTCATACCTGACACCTCTACAGCGTCAACAGAAGCCGCTGTCTTTGTTTACGGCTTTTCAACTGAAATATGGCAGTTATCCTACTTTTGCCCCTACATTTCGAAAGACCACAGAACCGAAGCCTAACCTCATAGCTGTCCTAAAACTGCAACGAAAGCGCCTCAGGGACATGTGTTTCGGACGACAACCCTCAAAAACAACATGAAAGATGTGGCCTCCAGCACCCGTCTTATGTTTAGCGGGCGAAGCCTTAGACAACTAAACAGATCGCACTAAATGACAGGGAGCTACAAGGCTGCGACAGCACGGGAATGTGCAAAAGAGCAAAAGGACGCGGTTCTTTAGGAAGCGTCATACGAAAGAATCTTAAAAAATGGCGGCCACTTTTGACCATCCTGAGAGCGACTTAGCAATCCATGTTGCAGAGTGATCGCGAAGGAAAGTGAAAGAGGTCCTTTTTGAGGTTAGGATAACAGTGTGGTCTGTTCGTTTTCATTCTGCGGTGCCGCAGCACAGTTTTTCATCCTTAGAAGAAAGTATATTTCCTGCTTAATCTCAGAGGCCAGTTTAAAGTCCTTCCTTTTTTTTTCAGCAGGCAATCTCTTTTGCTCTGATGCACTTTTTGAAAAGCGGAAATGGTCTATCCTGTCACGAAATATCGATTGTAGCTGTCACGTATAACATTTAGAACAAAATAACACAAAAATGACACAGCTTGATTAGAACAGTGAATGAACTGTGTTTTGAGCCACCTTGTCGGCTTTCCCAGCTTGAAATGTGTGTTTTACTGAATGATACTCTTGAAACATGAAAAAAAGAAAGCTTGACCTCCTTTACTCCTTTATGCTCCTTGAAACCGAAGAAAGACACCAGAGCTTTTTGGTTGTCAAGGGCTATTGTTTGTCAGTACAATACGAGAAACCTGAGAGCAACAAGGGGCTCGAAAGAAAAGATAACAATAAAGTGATAAAGTAGATGATACCAGTGAAAGTAAATCGCTTTTGCTGCCCCCATTAAACAAAAAAGGAGAAGCGCACTGGAGCACAACAGTGAAGAGCAGTTATTGATAAATAACCTGGAGTGAAGACCCCACTGGTAGAACAAAAATTTACAAAAATTAAGAAACTACTTGGCACTATCTACAGTTGTTTTTCAAGCTACGGGATATCGCTATAAATCCAGAAGAGCTGTAACTGCGGCAGCACCCGTTCGCTCCGGCACATCGCCTTTTGTCCGGCCGTCAAAGCAACATCCATTGGCGGTTGGCTCGCACAAGCGCGGCCCCGCTGTATTTGACCCGCCGTTCTCATTTCGTGATGCCGTGTTTGCTCGAAGGTCGTAAGATACACACGTCGTCGCTGAAGGTTGTTCGTAGAAAATCTACGACTAGCGCCGACGCTCTGTCACGGCAGAGTATAGGAACGCCAACGTACGCTAACGCCAACATGCGCCAACGATGGCTAGCTCCGAAAGAAAGCGGGCACTTTCGTCGGTGTACACTGCCAGATTTACACTATCGAGGTCATGGCGGGTGCCCTTCCACGGTTGCAGTAATACGACGGTGCAAGAATATCAGCAGCAACTACAAAAAAAAAAAAAAAAATCGCAAGTGTTCACTCTACCCCTGTAAACAGAGACAATGTCTACAACTGAAAGAGGTTCGGTGGCCGCTATGTCGTTTCGTCTGCAGATGTTTCAGGAAGAAGTTATAGCTGGTGGCGGTACTGACTCCCGGCTGAATACTGAAACAAAGAGAAGACAATCGCGTAATAAAATCAAATAGATGTTAGCATGGTTACGTAGATGTACTGATATTTCTGGATACAAGACGGAGTGGCGATGTTTGCCGTACTAGGTCCTATCTCCTTTAATAATATTTAAGACACGGTCGTTCTCACGCAATCTACAGTCGATGTTCGCCTCCTATTTCAAAGGCCCCTCTGACCGATGTAAGACACCAAACCACATTTACCAATAAGAGGTCCCTGTGCTCATGCTATAATGGTGTTTACCCGGATGGGAAGCAGCCCAGAATAAATAGATCACTATTTTTCTTTTGTAACTTCTGCTTCTTAACCTAACGGCAAATGCAAAGCCCGCTCAGCCAATCATACAAAAGGTAACGATAAGTTGGTCCTTCAAAACATTTGTCAAGCCTTAATTATAAGCACACCGTCGCCTTTGATGCTGACTTCTTTCAGTCTAAGTCTTGCATGATATGCGGGCATCTTTGAGCATAACTCTCGTATCATCTTATATCCGGCCGACTGTGCGGAACATGGAAAAGTCATCGCAGGCATCAATGGCGGGAGCCTTTGATGTCAGCTTGAAGAAGGATCCGCACTTGTTAGGCCACCATGGAATACAGGAAGCGGATAAGATGTAACGTAGTTGTAATTATACCTATACGGCAAAAACACACATACAGTGCGACTGTTCTCCCTGCATCGAATCTCAGGACTTAGCATCGCGACCTTAATGTAGTCAAGTTGTAATATCAGCAACGACGTGTTGGAGCTGCAATATAGTATATGCGTTCGGCTCAATGTCACGCTTGTGGGCTGAAGCCCCAAACAATGATAACAGAGAGTTTTAGCGTGTGCGCTATTTCGGCAAACGCAAACGGACTGGGTGGTTCGCCGTATAATCGGAGGCGCAAACGTGAACAACCTGCACGCCAGCAAAATTTACACTAGCAGCAAAGTAAAAGACTTCGTTACTGCAATATTGGCTCTTTGTTTGTATGGTTCAGCTCTGCGCCACCAGGTGGCTGCACTGTGCAGGCGGGTGACGCTGGCGCCTCCACTCATCCAGTAAAACACCCAGTCCGCTTGCGTTTACCGGAATACCGGATACGCTAAAACTCTCGAATCTCATGTACGATTTGCAACCTAGAGTTATTCGCTATTGCGATGTCATTGCTGCAAGCTTCCGGACCATTCATTATTCAGAAGACAAAGTTGAGAGAGCACTAACGGCGCGTGCTCATCACCTCTCACCACCGATACATAACTTTGTAAGCAAGAGGCAATGCTTGTGCATCAGACATGCAACGCCAGGGGGAGGCACCGACGCATCAGAATTGCTGCGCTGAGCGAGGCGGTGGTGCATCGCATTAAGGTGAAACGCAGGATAATGCGATGCGTATAACAGTAGCACTGATGCGGCGCTTTACTTTGAGGGAGAAAAAGAGCGGACACTCTTTTCCCCTAAACATCTTAACACTCCTATGAGTATATAAAAGGTGCTTAATTTCTCTGACTGGTGGGCGCCCCTCCCCCCCCCCCCCCCTTCCCCTCTAAGCGGTAAGATCTAAACTTTTATGGGGGAAAATTTTTTCGACACTTTGTGGCAAGTGAAAATGAAGATAGCCGTGACAGACGATGTGAAAACAGCACGAAATAAACTGTAATGGCTATCTCAGTCCAACTCGAGTGTCTGATATTTCGACGCGCACCCCGTGGTCAAATTAATACAGAGTTTGACTACGGCTTCCCTCATCGCAGGTGTAGTTTGAGCTCGCTGTCATCCACAGTCAAATTTCATAGCTTTTAAGGTTAACGGTGTGTAAGAAATTTACATGTGTAAGAAATGTCTTAGTGTTGGTAGGTAGTTCTTCAAAGATTTCTAAAACATATTGAATGATGCTACGGAGCAAAAATTATCCTCTCTTAACAACATGGAGAATCATTTCTCGAGCGCACATTTAAAATGTCAGCTCTCCGTGCCGTAGTACCGCAGTGTAGCCTTGCAGACCCAGCAACGCTTCCGCGTTCGGGAGCATTAAGGAAACTCCTGTAGAGGAAAATGCCTTGCAGGAGATGTGCTCGAGTGAAAAAAGAAAAAAAGAAACAGTGAAGAAAAACGTAAACTTCGTTGCCGGAAATGCAATACCAGCTTGTTTTGGGCGTTTTGGCGAATCCATCGATATAGACCCGAGGTCCGGCCGTATAGCACTCGATTCTATTTCTTCACTCATATTGTGAGAGAGCGGAAAGACCCACAGCGCAAAAAAAAAAAAAGAAACAAAGCGAGAGCACCTATCTGTCCTAGTCCTTTTCTTGTGTCATTTGTTGTAAAAGACAACAATATTGCCACTCTACCGTGAAATTGAAGTTTACCGGTTTGAGGAATCTGAAGCGATTTTTTTTCCTTTTCACGTTCGAATGCCTATATCCCATATGCTCTTTTCTCCGTAATCCTGCCGAATCCTGTTCCGGGAGGCTGTTGTACGGTTGGGATTGCAAACTGCAAAAACACTGTACATTTCAGGTCCCTTCTACTTGTCTTTGTCCTCAGGGAATTCTTAAGCTTACAGCCGAGTAATGGCTAGCTATGGAAATTTATTATGCACGACCCGCTTCCTACTTAAGCCAAATGAGAATATCTACAAAACCAAATAGAAACGTTACTACAGAGACAATCGAGGAAAGTATTTGCGAAAATACGATCGTCTCAGGATAAGTTCGAGTCCTATTCGCCTTCGGTATAGATAAGCATACTGACAATACTTAGGTGAAAAGAGGCCAGCCCACCGTTTATGTATGGCACAAGTAAGGTTCGAGTGTAACGTCAGGGCTGAGGGTTTACCTCTGAGTGTGCTCAGAGACTGATGAGCTTTCTGTCTCTTATAATAGCTTTCGTCTTTCTCGCCTTGTCTCTATTATACATTTGCTCTATTGTTTTGTTCGTCTTGCTGCAAGACTACTGCTTCACCATTTCGTCGATTATCCCATTTCCTTCCCGTTGAACTTTCCATCTAGCTGCCCCCGCTTTCTCTCTGGCTTCTGCAGAAACCACTAACTCTGGTTAGAATACGCTCACGTCTCCTATTATTCATCCAGCACTGGCAACCGCTGCTGAACTTTCCATGGTTTCGTTCACTCGTATGCTTTTGCAAAAAGACTAGAACCGAGTGTCTCCGTTATGATCGCTACCGCTGTTTTCGTGTGCAGCCAAGAGAATTCCACAGAGATGCATCCAAGCTCGAGTAATGCGTGTCTTCATGCGGTTTCCAAAATTTCCCAAGATAGCCATCTGTGCTTCATGAGAATTTATCCACATATTATTACACATTTGCATTTTGAAGACGGGAACGAGAGAGCCTGAAGTTAAGTTCAAACTGAAACGGACTGACGGTTACTCCGGATGGCGCTGATCAGAAGAGAATGTTGACAAGCAAAACCGTTACTCGTTACTTTGGTTCCCAGTTATCTTGTATTTGTCTTCTTCTGAGCAAGTTGCTTCGGAAAAGGAAGATTGCTGAATGAATCAGCAGAACCGACGAATGTGGTGCGTTCCTTAAAGTAAGTTTTCCTCTAAAGCGAATTCATAGGCACTTTTTGAAGCTCATTTTGCCCTCTTTTAGCACATATTTACTTCGAGCAACGCAAATTTCTCTGTCTAATTATTACTTGAGCAATAAGCTCTTAAATACGAAGAGCGAGGCTGAAAACTTCTGGCAGTGAGTATTGCTAAACAAAAAAAGTTCACACATTATTAGCGCACGTACTTGACAAGACGTTACGGGGTATGAAATGCCTTTTACACGCTGTCTTATGAATTCTTATTGTCAATGAGGCTTAGGGTGCATTGCCTAAATAAACTTCAAGTGCAATGCTTGTAAAAAGCGATTTGCTTGCCTGTTTTTGCTTGTTTTGATTGTTTGTATGTTATTTATCCCACCAGCTGTGGCTGAAGCGTATTGTAGAGATGGTTGGGAGCTGATCGAAAATGCTGGCTATTTATTCTCCGTGCACTTCTCGTACCCGTATGTGGAGTTTTGTTTACCTTATTGTTGCTCGTGTGCTTAAATATCCAACTACAGCTGCTGTAAAAACATCTTGAGGAAATTCCTACCTTCTATCTCCGCAGGAATGTCCCGGCAGCTTCTCTCCAACAAAGAAAAGTTGCGTCGCTGAAGGAGACCGCACCAGAAACACTCTGTGCTCTGACCGCATTTTATAGCTTTTAAACTGTGCGTTGAAATGTGTACGTTGAAACGGGTTTGGTGCGGGCCGCTACAAGTGCACTTGTATGCGGTTGCCTCATCTGTTCTTCGTGTTTTTGTTTTTGTTCCTTTTTTCCGGTGCGTAAGGTACCTTTCTTGAGATATCTGAACAATGATGACGACAGGAAGAGAGGTTATTGTAAAGGTATTACTTGAGACATTGTACGCCAGTTATACGGAAACGCGCAAGTTGGCCTCAAAATCATCATCAAAAATATCTTTTTCGTCTTTATTATATAGCTGCGAAGCATGAGAACATTGGCCAATGAAAGTTCCGGCTATGCCAAAGTTTTAGGTAAGAAATATAGCACAAACAAGCAAAAATTATTTAAATGAGAAAAAGAATTGGACATTATCAAACACCACCAAAACAAGCCAATAGATTACGAAGCAAAGAAAAATTAAATAAATAAAAGCAGGTCATGACAGTAAAATAACACCACAACTACAAATATTTCACTGGAAACAGAAAAAAATTAAAGATGGAGGCCGACAGATGGAACACACTGTGGAATAGAATTTGTATAAACAGATGGAAATCACCTTAGACAGGCTGGCCGACATTCCGATAGGTGGATAGGATAGACGGACAAAGATAGGTCCACTTATTGGAACGTTGGCCAGACTGTCTCTGACACTTTCTCCCTGTTCATGCAATTCCTATTCCACAGGGCAAAAATTAAGAAAAGACGTATGAAAAAATGATTCACACACACACATACACAAAATTGATCCAATGCCTGTCTAAATAAAAATTAAGCAGAGGTTTGAGAGCAAATCTCCGACTGTTTGGGTACTTCCGAAGCATCAGCCACCTGCATACATTGAAACCATAGCCGTTAAAAGTCCTGTCCCACGTCACGAAGCCCCACAGTATATTACGGAATGTTTCATTATCGACGGCTGATTTCATTTTCAGCCGGTCCAATTGCGTTTTTCTTCCTTTTGCGTTTGCTTTGCATCTACAGTGCACCACAAGTGCGCCAGTTCATATTCTGTGAAACTCAAATTATTGCTCTTAACTTGAGTGACATTTAGCTGCTGACTGTTGATATTTATTTTGCACGACCATCTACCATCTCTCAACCTTACGCTTATCACTGGCACGGCCGCTGGATAAAAAAAAAAAGTGCGGCCTGCCGCGTCGGGCGCGCTGCTATGGGAGCGAACGTGACGGCCGTAGTTGCATTGTCGACCGCTTGGCTGTGCCGAACGGCGCTAGCTGACGGGGATGGAACGCATCGGCTTGCACGCGCGACGGCGTTCCAAGCGCGTTCCTGACGCATTTGCTATGCCGATGCCAGACAACAGCCCCCGGCGTGTGGCGCCGCGGCAGGATCACACCGTTTTCGATGCACGTGGCAGGCCGCACTTTTTTTTTTAACCAGCGGCCGTGTCACTGGCATCGATACACATGGTTGCATTATCTCTACCTCCTGCTTTATATAGTGTATATGAATTTTGAGCGAGTAAACCACAATTTCTTTTGAAATCTACATATCTATTGTGAAGAAGAAGACGCGCTTCCATCCAGCAGCGAATATCGTACTGGAGTGCCCAGCGTGCTAGGCGCCCAGATGAATCTTTCAATGTGGCGAGCCAACAAAATACATGATGATCAGTTGCTAGGTCGAATGTCTGGCCGGATAAGTACAGGCGGAACTTGCCAAGCGCACATACTAGATCCAAGCACTCTTTTTCAATCACGCTGTAATTGGCTTGCGCTTTAATTTGTCAGCGTGTGACTCGCATATAGGCGACGACGTATTCGGAGTAGCCCGGCTTTCGTTGCGCGATGACGGAGGCGAGTGTTCTAGTTCATACTATATATAACTCATCAAAGAACCTGCGCTACTGTGAAAAGTGAAACCATGATACAGCGCGTCGAACTTTCAAATTATTTGCCTCCGAACTATACAGCATACATGACAGAGCACCCCGTACGTTGTCGCATCATCCTACTGCGCCTTGCAGGCGCATATAGGTGATTCCGACAAAATACGCCGAATGGTGTATTCACGGCTGTTTCGCACTGTAAAGAAAGCCACTAGTTGCGTAAAATGAAATCGGCGTGCAAATGTGAGTGAGAATGGAGTTGTGGGACGCGGTGAATTCTGACAGGCGAAATCTGTACGCCGCTATTACTGACTGAATTCGTTGAGATGAGGTGCAAGGTCGTATCTCCCGACTACAGCGCATAAGTTTGGGTGAAGGAGTTGATTGAGGGAATCCGCAGAGGATGATAGCGTAAATAAACGTGTCTGCGTAGTCTCCAGTTCTCTGTGAGACGAATGGGGGCTTTTCGCTGGTCACGTCACCGTTTTTATGACGAAAGATCGCAACTTTTTCTTCAGGCATGATGACGAAATCAACCGCGCACCAGACGACGTCAGCTTTGTCTTGCACTATAGAATTACATTGAGCTATCAGAGCAGTGGCAAGCAGACGAAAACATTCACGTGGGTAGCCTACCTATTCAGAAACTTAGTGCTGTTTTTTTTTTCGCGGGTCCTTCCGCGAGAGAACGCAAGATGCGTGCTTGGAACGGAAGCGCCAGCCGCGCTCCCTGGCGCTAGGCCTATTCTTTCCGGATGTCCTCCTACGCGGGCGCTGTCGCACCTTATCTGCAATACGCCGCAGTGACTGGGCAGCCGAGGGAGGGAGAGAACATCGTGGGCGAGCGCGGCACGTCGAAACCGGGCCGTAAACCTGAGACCGTTGCTTTTTTGGAAACGCGATCTGTTCGGGCCTGGCAGTAGCGGCCAGTTATTCACATGTAGGGCCGCTGGAATCGGATACGGCTTCGGCACCGCCGTCCGTCGGTTGTTTGCCCGCCTACTGGCGGCATAAAACTTTGAATGTCCCGGCACCGACGACGACGTCGTCCTCGGTGCAGTGTCAGGGGTTTAGCGTTTCGCCGGAGGCCTTTGAAATTTGAAACATTCTCACAGTGAAAAGACAGAGTTCGGGAAAGGACGAAGTTACTGGATATCGCGATTTTGGTTCTATTGTTTTTCGCGCTTTTGGGCGCGGTTTTGAGTCTCGCTATGATATTGTGAGGTGTGTTGGGCAAAGGTTTGGGGAAGGATGACAGATGGGCTCAATAAGCGCGCTTGGATTGTCGGGCTGTGGAAAGGCAGCGCTCTGCTTCCTTTTCTTTTCAGAGCAAGAAAAAAAAAACGAATTAAAGAAACCACAACAAAACAACAAAAGAGAAAAATCAAAACACTTTTTTTTATTCAGTAAAATCCGGACGAGCTTCGATGCTTGCTTCGTAGGAATCACCTGGCAAGCACTGGCGTATAGTAATCCCTTTAGCTGGCACTAAGTTCTTCATTGCTTAGAATTCAGAGTGTGGGCTTATGACACTCGTATCCGTTATCGAGACACAACGGTATAAGAAAGGTTTAGTTTGACAGGAAAGGTCATTGCTTTGAGCTTGAAGACAATTGTGGTTAAGCATTCTTGTCGCAATAGTGCTTATTTTGTGATGTAGTTTACTTATTATTGGAAATTTAGAGAACAAAGGGAAAAGAGAAATCCGATCTCTATTACTACAAGAAAGTACGATATCTACGGCACTCCACTGATAGCCAATCCTAACTGCGGGGGGAGTGACGAAGGGAAACGGTAGCTTCTAAAAACTATCTTACAAAACTCCTTCCAGTAGTTATTATACTTGGATACAAACGTGTACAAACATATTTTACAAATAACAAAGACTATAACCAAGTGGGCAATGAGAGTCCTGTCCTCGCGTTCTCAGATCTCGCATAGTAGCGCACTATATTGTGATGGTGCATGAAGAAGATTGATACTTATCAGAAGAAGAGGCGCCGAGCTGGGTGCTTGCAAACCCCAAATCGGAATAGCGCGCGCAGTACAGCTGTGTTGCTGAGTTTATGTTTCCCACAGTATCTCTACTGTGTCGGCCTCTGTGGCCTGAATGCCAATGTTCGCTGAGTGCATGACGTTTAAAACTGAAAATTTAATGAGCACTTGGTTTATCACAGTGTGTACGTGTGCGATATCCCGCGTAACGTACGTGGCATGGCGGTCAAAGCAGTTTGCGTTTCAAACTAGTGTAAGAATCCGTGATAGGTAGGCTGCCAGAGCTTCGTTTCAGTACAGCGGTTCATGTAGAACGAAGCACCCTGGCTTGCAGAGTAGCACCTAAACTAATAAATCCATACCTGTGAAGCCTGTTGTACAAAATTGGCCTTTGCGCGGCTAAAGATGAAATAAATTTTTCATTGTCGACAACAAGGACTACATTGGCAAAGATCAATGGCCTACATTCTCACTACGATGTTTCTTTTTTTTTGTGCCTTTAGTACTTATCAGATCAGAAGAAAACATACAAATCGTCGTTCAGAGGTCAAATTGCGAACTTGCCAGAAGCGACAGCTAGATATCTTTCGTCAAAGCCAATTAAGTAGATTTCGCACTGTTGATAAGCTCATTATTTCGGAGTTGGAGACTAAATAAGTACGCTTCAGCACATAACAAAAAGAGCTGCCAAATTATGAGGTAAATTTCTTGTAGCAGTTCCTGAAGGAAACTATTGTCCCTGTGACACGTTCTTGGGTGACTGCAGCGAGTAACTTTACTGAGTATCTCGCCTTAAGTATTTTTAAAACAAACACACAAACAAACAAGAAAACATTCAATCATCCGTAAGGTGACATGTGCTGAGCGGGATGTGAAGTTTTCGCAACTAATTGACAAGAGTTAGCATACTAAAGAAGCAAATCACGTCTGGGAGATGCGCTATTGGAGCACTGCGGATTATTTTATTGCGATTAGCATTCTTTCAGAACTTCACGCATTTTTAAGGGAGTACCTATCTATCTACCTATGCCTCTAACCTTCTTCCCGGCAAATTGGGTCACTGTGTATGTATACATATGGTCTAGTGGTTACAGCATCGGGCTACCATATTGAGGGAACAGGATTTGAAAACAACGATCGGACTAACTTAGGGCTCTAGGTATGTGTTACTGGGTATTTGCTGCTCTTCAGTGAACTTCTCTGACGCAAACTTGGGTCACTTGTATGCGCCACAGGGCATGTAGCACTCTTCAGTAAACCTCCTTGATACCAACTTGGTCGCAGAGTTTATACCTTTGTGTACGTGGCAATTTTCAATGACACACAATGCTTTAAAATTTCTCCGGTGCTGAGCGGAATCGAACCAACGACACATACAGTACATTGAGACAACGTAGCGTGAATATATATTTACACAGCCGCCACACACTAATGCCTCGGCGCCACCGCATGGTCTACCGCGTTCAGTGGGAAACGCGAGAGATGAACGCTACTGCAAACACGCTTCATAGAACGCATTTCCATGGTGGCAATATGGCGTGTCGCTACATTGAGTTAATGGTAATAGTAATAACGTTGACATTTATCCTGGGATGGATGTTCCCACAATTTTTTCCCAACCTGTTGTTCACTTAAGAAGCCTGTAAGTTTCGGCATGCACGAGGTTTCGCATTCCGTTTCCATGACAATGTGACAGCCGTGGTATGACCTCGTGCTAATACTGTAACGTCATGGCCACTCAAAAATAACGGTGGGGAATGTGCCTCCCTTACGTCCTGAAAGGAGGTTTTTATTAAACCAAGGCAGCACTGTTGAAACAATTCTAATGGGCCCATGGTAATAGCAATTATCATGCTACTCATAGATTGTGCTCTAGGCTGGATGGTTCTTAGAGAAGTTGCACAATATTTCACCACAGAATAATTCTAATGTGCTGCCGCTCCTTTCATCTAAATTTGTACGTTGACTGTTGCAATCTAATGGACAAACAGCGCTGAAGGAAAGGACGCTGATATAAATAACAAATAGTGGCCTACTTACGGAACGATGCGGAGAAAAGATAGCACACTCACCTGTAACAAAGCAGAAAAGAGAATTGTTAAATGTTTGATCACGAATGTTAGGAATTAGAGTCCATATAAGCGATCATAAAGCAGAATGGTTGAAACAAATAGCTGAGAAGCATGATGTCCAATAAAAAAAAAGAAGCTCCTAATATGTTGCTAGTCTGCAAGAACGCATTATGAAAAAAAAAAAAACATGTACGAAACTACTGGTGATGTTTTACGCTTACTTTGTTAAATTTCACTTTCGAACGTTAGTCATCTTCATGGCATCACTCCATCGCATCATTTGACACACACACACACACACACACACACACACACACACACACACACACACACACACACACACACACACACACACACACACACACACACACACACACACACACACACACACACACACACACACACACACACACACACACACACACACACACACACACACACACACACACACACACACACACACACACACACACACACACACACACACACACACACACACACACACACACACACGCACACGCACGCACGCACGCACGCACGCACGCACGCACGCACGCACGCACGCACACGCACATATACACACACACAGAGAGAGAAGGAGAGAGATAAAGAAACGCTTCCGCGACACACACTTTCTGTCTTTGTTGCACACATGCAAGCTTTCTACTACCTACTCTCTCTCCATCTCTCCATCGATTCGACTAAGTTACCGAAGAACAAGAAGCTTTGTCGGGTCGTCTTTGCCTATAGACTTACAAGTCGCGCAGGCAAAGCACGCTTTACAGGCCGAGAGTCGATGGCAGTTCTGAATAATGCAAAGCAAAAAGAAAGAGAATTTATGCCGTATAAAAAATAGTGTAGGCTGCATCGGGAACGTAGCCGCAGTGGGGTACGTGAACTGTCTTGTGTGTCTAGCAGAGGGTGTATGGGCACTTGAATGCACAGAAATGACAACCAAATACACAAATTGCTGTCGGAGAACACAGATTTGAACCACGCAGTAGCCTACTCCCAGCGCCTGTGGTATTTGGGTGCACATGTTGTGTGCTCTAGCTGGAGCCCTACACTCGTGCGTTTGGGTGTAGCCTGTTTAATGCTGTTAGGCTGGTACCGTCGTCCACCTCCATTGCAAAACTTCGTTCTATGCACTGAAGCACAAAAGTAACTGAAAGCCCAATGCATTTCTCTGCAAAGTTCGGAAATTAATATGTCGAAACTGGTGTCATCCTGAGAATTCCTTCCAAGTGGATCCGCCTTGTGAACTCCCCGGCTAGAATTCGTAAATTGCAATATGGGCCATAAGGTAATTAGTTAAAATTTAATTGTTAAATTTTTGTTAATTAGTCGATTATGAATTTCATTTTTTATGTGCAAGTAACGTCCGCCTCTTCGAGTAGACCAGCTCATGAACTAGAATTGTGCTACCTACCACAGACAACCTTTAAACATTTTTGAAAGTGTTAGCTGACACATCTGGTATAGTTCGCATTCATTTTTACAACAATGGTGTAAACGACCATGAAAACGCAACTAAAAAAAGAATGAGTTCAAAAAGTATACTTCGCTAATATACTCGCATTTAAGCTGTCTTTTATCTTTTCGATGGAAACGTAAAGCACGTGACATTAGTAACTTTATAACTTCTAGTTCAGAGGCAATGAGATTCTCGATGACTGCATCGCTAAGGTGTTTGCTACAATGTAAACGCAGGTCACATATGCAGATATTCAATCACGTTGATGACATCTATATTGTTTTGATGTTAGCTGCCTATCATCTACAAACATGCATGTTTACTGTAATGTTACTGACCGAACGAGCTCTTCGCAGAATTGATCTTATATTGTGGAAGGTTGAGCATGAAAGGCTGCTTCTTACTAATCTTATGATGTGTTGGAAGTTCAATATAAATTGAGCGAAAGCCGTTTGAAATCTAGCAAATTCGTCATGATCCAATAAATGCTCTTAAATACAACAAAGACCATTAAGAATCCACAGTGAATATTTCATTTGCGAAACAAAAGAAAGAAAGAAATGAAAAAGAAAGAAAGAAACAAACAAAGGTAAGCTTGAATTCAAAAGGAAGGTTTGTGACTGAAAAAAGCAAATGGCGAGTCTGGAGAAGTGCCGCGTAAGTGTAGCTGACTTCACGTGCTCTGCGTAACCACGTATCACATAAATATTTAGTCTACTGCATGGAACTACCATGGCCAACTTATATAAACAAAGAGGAATGTCAAAACTTTAGTAAGCGAGCACGTGGGTAGAGCAAGAGAAGAAACCAGAAAACAAACTCTGCAATTACGTTGCGCACTCAAGCGGCTTCCTGTCGAAAAAAAAAGATTTCGTCGACGTTAGCATTTTGGCTAATGTCGTGTGCTTGTGTGTTTGTACACACACACAGACACACACACACACACACACACACACACACACACACACACACACACACACACACACACACACACACACACGCACACGCACACGCACACACACACACACACACACACACACACACACACACACACACACACACACACACACACATGTATATGCGCGCGCGCGCATACTCGTATACATGCAAAATTGCCGCGCGACTGGCGTCTCGAGGCACTTTGCGTGTATTCGCGGGCTTCTTTCCCGCTCGGAAAAGCACTTTTATGTAGCGCGTATTCAGCAATAGGAAGCTGTATCGGGAGTTTTTCATGGGGATCTTTGATTTTCTCATTGACACTTTTCATATAGTTATATCATTTGAGAAGTTGAATAATTATTTAAGACTAATTATATAATTAGATGGAATGCAAGAAATCATCTAAGTATCTCCAAGCAACGGCAAACAACTATACCTTGGTTCTGTCTAGCTACGTGGCATTTGCATATTTTTAAATCTTGGTGCATGATAGTTGGGACACTGTATACGTATACATATGCATCAGTATACTGGCCATTTTTCTGAGAATCACTTCCAAGAAGCAGAGTTCTCTTGAAGTAGAAGAGCTGCTAGCAACGGGAGACGGTGTTTTTTGTGGACTTCTTGTCATGGTCTTTGTTTTACTTGTATATAGTGTGTTAATAGTTAGAATCACTGGCGATATCGTGCTGGTGAAACGCCCCCAAAAAAAGGTTCCACAATTTTGCAACCTTCAAAATCACTCTAAGGACGAAAAATAACTTGAGGTGTGCTTGTAAATAACCCTTATAGAATACAAAAAACAATCCTCTCTTACCGTGAGAAGATGCTTGATAAGTCAGAAAAAGTGTAAGAACCAGATATTGGTGGCAATGCCACCTTGATGTTACTGCACCAGCTCACCGTGACGTCATTGATTCGGACGACATCTGTTCGAGTCCTGTTAATTCTTTATTGGCTAAGATCAGCAACTTTTTACTCTAAGTTAGTCATAGACGGAACTTAGTAAGTTTTTTTTTTCAGAACCTTTACCGAGCAATAACGGCCAAAATACGAAACAAATAATACTTTGTCATTATTGTCATTGCAATCATTTGCATGTTCATTGTTTACCATTTATTCCACAAATTGATGCATTTACTTTTACTCTTACTTCTAACCTATAAACGTTTTCATACTACAGTCAATTGTTCTTCAGTTAACCTGGGGAATCCCCAACCACCTAACAAACACGATCAACATCAGCTAACTCTCTTGCAGCACCACCAATTCGAACGAATGATGAATTCGTTTTGTTTTCGTTTGTCACCAAAAAATTAAGGGGCAAACTACCAAGTACCAGTTCAATAATATCATTTTCCTGAGTTCAAACAAACTCTTCGTACATTTCAACTTAAATCATAGTCATGTTCGAAACATTTGTGACCGTGTGTATATCTTCTGCAACCAACTAGGGATTACATTATGTGTCTTGCTTGCAACTTGCAATATTTTTAGAATTTTGAATAATTTTTGTTTATTCGCTCTTTTCTATCACACATTATTCTTAACACGTTGTTTTCAGTTAAGGGTTTTCGTATCCATCTGTATTGTGACGTTGTTAGTAATATCTTAATGGGCCTTTTTGGGTTTTCTTGACAGCTCAATGACCAGAGTTTTAGAACTTTGGCTATTATTGCTTATTCGTTGCCTTCTATTACACGTACTTTTTAGTATGTCCTGTTTTCAAATGCCATTTCACTTATGCACCTGCTTTGTGTGGTCGGTAGTGATATCTTAATGTTTTCTAAATGTACGGATCCCTCATACAACTCCGAGAGCAGTTATTGGGCTCTGCCTGTATGTAATTTTGTTTGTAAATTATTATGTCTAATAATGATTTGATTGATTGATTAAAAATCCGTGACTTCACACTGACGTAGCGGTACTGGGGTTTTGGTGCGAAATTCAAAATATGAAACTTCGAACGTTATTTTCTTTTGCAATAATAAACGTATTACGCCAATATGAACAAATTTAGGTTTCTGAAAGAACTATTTATAAATCGAAGCTTATTTAATGGATCTCTTTATTCTACCTTTAAATTTTGTTTTAAATACCACAGCCAGTATTCGTAAGCATTATTCCACTGAATAAAGTATGTAGAAATAATTGCAAAAGCTACGATAATGTCCTTCATGCGGATAGAAGAAACCAACCGAGGTGCTTTTTACTTTTGGGAAATATTCCCCATTTTAGGTTACAGCAAATCATTTAGCGCTATGCAAGTGCTTCAAGGAGTCTTTTTGTGAAGCGTTATTATATCTCAAGGCCATGACATTCTTCTGCTATTTTTGCGAAATTCAAGTTACCGCTTTTATTTTCTGTTCGTTTCACTTCATCGAGCATATATATGTATATATATTAGCTACATTGAACCTCGCGCAGAAATGAGTAACCCGAAGTGCGGCGTACATAATTATGGACTTAATTGTTAATAGTTATGTTTATGAATGTTGTGGTCCTCAAACTGTTGGTAGGTCACTCAGTCGAGTCATCTTCTGCTCCGCAGGCATCCAGATCTCCTCTATCCATACTACGGATCTAAGGGCTGAAATTTAATTATATTCGGGGTTTTTTACCTGCTAGAATGACCGTGTGATTATTTAGGCGCCTGCCGTAGTGGGGGGTCTCCCGTATAATTTCCCTCACCTGATATTTCTCAGCGTGCATCTAAATCTGAGCACACGAACGTTCTTGCGTTTCGCGCCCCTTGAAACTTGGCTGCCGTGGTCAATACAGAACCCGCGAGTCGCGGATATCCACTGGTCGCGCGATAGCCACTGCACTAACATGACGGCTATCTGAGTGTTCTGGCATGTCAGAAAGCACAGTAATCAATTAATAAAAGAACTAGGACAAATATTTCGTTTATTTTGTATGTACGGCGGGGACTCAACTCAACCGTGTCATTTTTTCCACAGTAGCATCATTCAGCAGAAAGCAGTATCGTGGCAGTCTCCGAGCTCATGAGCTCGAATCCCCTTTTCTCCTGTGTTCGAATCCTCTTCACCTCATTAGTGTGGAGTGGTTATCTTGACTAGACGTAACAGGGGCTTCAGACGATCCGTTGATCATACGTCCGGACATTCCGTACCTCTCCACTAATCAGGACAACATTCTCCGCCATGCTTAGAAAGTCTAGCGAACACACAGATGGCATTTCGGCGAGAGGCTAAACTAACAGCTCGTTAAGGCGTGCTCTACGAGTACCCGAATCACCATGGCGCACGAAGCGGCGCATAACAGGCACGCTCCAGCGCTCATTCAACAGTGATTCACAAGAGAAGAGAGTATATATATATATATATATATATATATATATATATATATAATAATGAATACAGCCATGGTGCAACAGAAGAACATAGGACGAGGTAATAATCTCGGAAGGTCTTTTTTTTGTCAGGGTTGCCAAACTTAGCGAGAAACCTGCACAGACGCGCGCACAAGCTATAGTGCGGTAGAGCTTGGGAGCAGAGAGCTTATCTCGTGCCGTCACAAAAGCAGGCCGTGGCCAAGAAGCAGAGTGAAGGCGGAGGGTGGCTGAAGTAAGACTAACGTTGTTCACGAGAGATAAGTATATAGCAAGTGCCAAAGTGCGTTCATTCAATTTTTCCACCTAATAACGTTGAGTACCCTACCCGCGGCCGGGGCGCGCTTTCTTAAAGAAAAGAAAAAAAAGAAAAAAGAAAAGAAAAGCAAGCAATAGCTCAGCTGGCTAGTGCAAAGTATTGTAGATGAAAAAAAAAAACGTTATTCACAAAGAGGACATGAAAAAAACAAAACAAAACAACAGCTTACTTTTATATGCTCATTGCAGAGCCTCCAACGAGCGACAACGCCTATTGTAACTCAATTTTTCTAATGCGCACGTGGCGGGCATCGCCAACCCTGAATGTGGGCGTGTGGAGGAAGACCAAGACGGAGCGAGCGCGTCATTTTCAGGACCCGAGCGAGATTCATTCGCGGACGCAGGTGATTTACCTTGATCAGAGAAGAGTGCGAATGGCAGCGTTAGCTCCGAAGGTGGTCATGATGAGACAGGCCGCAAAAAAAAAACCAAAACAAAAAAAGAATCTAGTATACCGACCGTTTAATTTGCCGTCGCGATGAAAAAAGGAAAGATATTATACCGTGCAGAAACTTTCTTGACGAACCCTTTCGTATATAATTAAAGCAAGAACATGCGTTCACACACACACGTAGAGAAAGAGAGCGAGAGAGAGAGCGTCGTGCTCCTAAAAAATGGGATAAGGAGAGCGATATTGATAGAGAAAAAGCCGACTTCATTTTACGGCAACTTGTGTTCACTGGAACTGAAACGTGTACCTTTCTTCTTCTTTCAGTTATGCCCAGATGAGAATGGCGAAGACAATAGCTCTTTGAAAAGAGATGACCAATGTTGTTTTTGGGAGTAATATTTCTTTGTCGCCAGAGAAATTGAGAATTACATCACAAACGTGAGGTAGAGATAAAAAATAGAAACGGGATTGCTGTTTATTTTTTTGAGGATGTGCGAGTTAATTTTCTTAATTCATGCGCATCTGGTACTTTGCACTTAGATAATGAAACTTTCATTCTTGCGCGCACTGCAGGAAAACTCACATCGGACATTTTGGAACGTGTTACACAACTGGAAAAAAGTCCCTCAATCTTGTACTTCATCATTTTCTTCGTACTTTAAACTCAGTAACTTTGTTCATAATGGGCCTTTCGCTGACCGCTCTAACATGCAGCAACGCATATATGAAACTTCGAATTGAAGTACAAGGCACCGCCATCATAACGGTATAAATCACAGTATTGCATTTCCAACCTGAACTTTTTTTATTCTTACTACACTAATACATGTCGATAACCGAACAACTTCTGTTTACTATTCTGGTGTTTGTATCAGTAGCATACAGCAAGGATTGCTAGTGTGCTGATTAGATGCGTTACTTTTCCAACTCATTTCTGAGTGTTCTGATATTTCCAAGAAGCAAGCGATTCCCATCACATGAAAGGAGATGAAGCTGAGCTGAATTTTAGGCCGTGCCTTACATGTAGCTCAAAAATAAGAATAAAGTAAAATAAAGACTTCAACAACACAGAAGGGGAAGAGAAAGGGCCGCGGAAGTTGTAACATACGCAAGTTATCATGTGGGGCTGCTAATCACAAGGTCCCGGGATCAAATCCGGGCCACGGCGGCCGCATTTCGATGGGTCGAAATGCGAAAGCAGCCGTGTACTTATATTTAGGTGCACGTTCAAGAGGCCTAGGTGGTCCAAATTATTCAGGAGTCCCCCACTACGGCGTGCCTCACAATGAGATCGTGGTTTTGGCACGTGTAACCCCATTTTTTAAAACGACGCAACAAGTTTTGAAGATAAGTGTGAAGAATTAGATACAGGCAAGATGCTCTGATTGCACACGTTTATGTTTGCATATTTGTCGAGCCCTGGAAGGGCATTTCAAAAGATTATGAGGGGTGAGAACCACAGTTTTATGTCTCCTGACCAGATCTATAATAAAAATGCCAGAAATGCGGAAGGGGGAAAGTCTGTATGAAAACTCGTTTGAACACCGTGCACGAACGTCGTTGCTTAAGTTATTAGGAAGCCCTTAGCATTCACAGTTGCTGTCAAAGTCATCACGCGAGATCGCTGCATGACAAGGGTTGTAATACGTTTTTCTTGCTTTTGCATTACCTCGGCAGATACTTCATACGGAAACACGTACAACTGGATTAGACAGAAAAGACAGTATTCTTAAACAATATTCTCTTTCCTGCATACGAAATCAAAAAGAACGATTCGTCGTTTTGTTCGGAATTCATTATGCTCATAGATGAAAGAGAAAGTTGGAATCCATCTTCAAGGTTTGATACATAACAACCTTTGGTCGTATTTTTATTTTATTTGCTCTCTTCATTACTTATTTATATTTAACTTTTCTGGATTTTGTACGTAGGTTGTCGGTCCTTGTTATTTGGGACTTTATCAGAAGTGCGATTTTGTGTTTATGTTTGTATTTGGCTTCGATGATGTCTAACATTTTTCGTTTAATGCCGCAAAATTTTTTGGAATACCCGCATTGCTCTGTTTCCTTTTCTTCTTGAAAGTAATTACGAATTGTATTCTGCTTCGATGCTGACTTAAAATTTTCAAATTTTCGGCAGTGGTGTAATTATTAACACATTTCATTTTAAAGATTTTTTTTCGACAAGAACATTTATGAAACACGAAAATATGTCATATTTTCGCACTGTATTCCCTGAATGGTGCTGCGGATAAATAAATAAATAAATAAAAAAATAAAATTAAATAAAAATAAGAAATCAAAGCCCCTTAATTTCTTAAAGAAAGATGGTTGAACGCGAAACTTTCGCCCATTCAAATTGAATCAAAGTCAAACTTGAAAGCCAACGACCACGCAACGAACCCAAGAAATGCTGAGCGGCCCGATGCGATGCGTATGTGTTTTGATTGCTTGTTTAGGATTGTATTTTTTTAATGTTGAATTTGGATGAAGACAAATTTTGTTAAGATGCAAAACCTTTATATTAGATCATGTAACCATTGATTACGTGCACACGCTCACACTTTCACGGACTGAATGCCGTTGCCTATACACGGGATCGGCCTTACGAGCACGATCGCGCTCGCGCTTACGTTTGAGTACGGCAGCCTCTTCTTCTGCCGTGCGCTGCACACGCTGCCTACCCATGGTGACGGCCGGGAATGCCTTGCGTGACGTGCGTAATGCAATGCAGATATATGCAGTTCGGCTGGGTATAGCGTGGCGTTGCAGTTCCCATTGTTCTTATCGGTACGACTGCGAATGTAAACTATAGTGTTTTACGATTGCGTGCGTAGATGCGCAGATTGTTCTATTGTTTGCGCAGAGGGTTCCATTGTGTAAGTTGATTTTCCTGCCGTGCGTTTCTGGCGCTCACAGACGAATCCCCCCCCCCCCCCCCCGCTTTCTATCGCAGCGCCCTTGGCGCATTCTAATGGGGAATAAACGCAGCTTCATTCATTCATGCGGACAAATCAGGGAGACATGGAAAGCTTCACTTTAATACAGTGTCTGTCTGTGTTTTTCTGTTTTACAATATGCAAAAAAAGGTTTAGGATAGGTGTATACATATGGTAAGAGCATCGCACGTGTAATGCGAAGACGTGGGATCACTCCCTACCTGTGGCAAGTTGTTTTAAAGAAAAGCTTTATATGTATAGGCGAAATCACCCGTGCACAGAAAACTATTATTATCAGCACTAGCTAGAGATTCGTCATCTTCTTCCGAAGCTGGCTCGTTGGCGCCCCTCGGGTCGCGCTCGTGCTTGTGCACGGCACGCGCTCGTACCCCTGCTCCCGCGTTCGTCGTCGTCGTCTTCTTCCACAGCTGGCTGCGTTGCCGCTCATCATTCCAGGGTAGCATTGCACTTCTGTTCTGTAGTCATAATGCGGAGGCCGGGTTTACCGGAGTATGAGCCATTGCTTAAGGGGGTATGAGCTGCTCATTGTCTTACATAACGCAGAGATTTAATTTTGAAGCAATTTCATTTCGAAGAATCGCAAGCGGCAATGGCGGGCGAATGCTGCTAACCACGCCACCGAGCAAACTCGAGACATCTAATGCAAGCGACAACGGCGAACTGCGGGCATTCCGTCAGTGACGTCGTTCTCTACGTCGCAGCCGAACGTGTGTGTAACCTCCTCATTGAGAAATACTTTATTCAACCCTCTTGATTAATCCAGTGACCCGCCATGGTTGCTCAGTGGCTATGGTGTTGGGCTTCTGAGCACGAGGTCGCGGGATCAAATCCCGGCCACGGCGGCCGCATTTCGATGGGGGCGAAACGCGAAAACACCCGTGTACTTAGATTTGGTGCACGTTAAAGAACCCCAGGTGGTCCAAATTTCCGGAGTCCCCACTACGGCGTGCCTCATAATCAGAACTGGTTTTGGCACGTAAAACCCCAGAATTTTTTTTTGATTAATCCAGTGATCAACACCGGGGCCGAACGTTTCACCTTCGCTGGTTAACCATCTTCATGGAGTGGAAGGGCCGACGAAATAATTTAAACCATTTACACTGCCGTCAAGTTACCTTTCCTCTAATTTGCTAAATAACTACAAGTAATTTCCCCTATGTTGTCCTTGGTGTCTCATTGTTTGTTGGCTTCTTAATATATATATATATATATATATATATATATATATATATATATATATATATATATACGGGGTGTGTTCAAAAAGACACCGAACTTTGTGCTATAACATCTTTAGTGCTTATGGTACAACATTGGAAGTGCGGTTCCCTTTAAAGTTTTCCCCTGTATACTGGCAATGCACTCTTCCCATCTTTTCTTCCGTTTTTGGAAAGCCCCCTGGAACGCACTTTCTGGAATGGTGTGCAGGTCCCTGAATCTCCTCTACGATTTGGAAAGGACGTCCTTTCAAGGTGGTATTCAGCTTGGGGAATAGAAAAAATCTGCTGGGGCTAGGTCCGGAGAATATGGTGGGTGGAGGAAAAACAGGAGTGTGTTCTTTCGCTAAGTAACTCCGGACAAGGAGCGACGCGTGAGCCGGGACATTGTCATGATGCAACATCCAAGCCTGATTTTCCCACAATTCAGGCCTCTTACAGCGCACAGAATCTATCAAACGTGCTAGGATTCCCTGGTAAATCTCTTTGTTTACCGTCTGACCGTGTGGCACAAATTCCTGATGGACACTGCCTTTGTAGTCAAAAAACACAACCAACATCACCTTCATTTTTGACCGACTCATGCGGGCTTTTTTTTGGACAAGGAGAACCTTTGGCCACCGACTGCGATGACTGCACTTTCGTTTCAACATCATAGGCCAAACGCATGTCTCATCCCCTGTTACGATGTTCTTAAGAAAGTTTTCATCGTCATTGGCAGTGGCGAGCAGTTCCTGGCTGATTTCAACACGGGTCTACTTCTGTTCGTAAGTCAACAAACGCGGCACGGATTTTGCACTAGCACGACGCATCCCAAGTTTGTCACTCAAAATTTCATGACATGATCCTACGCTGCTACCCACTTCGACAGCGACTTATCGAACAGTCAAACGACAATTTCCACGAATCACAGTTCGACCTCTCTAGACGTGGTCATCATCTGTGGATGTGGGTGGTCGTCGAGGCTTGGGATCGTCACCGACCGACATTCTTTCGTCTTCAAAACGCTTGAACTAATCATAGCACTGCGTTCGAATTATACAGTCCTCCCCGTATGCTTGGCTAAGCAACTGAAATGTCTGTGTGAAAGTTTTCTCAAGTTTGTAGCAGAACTTCACACACACACGCTGTTCTTCCAATTCCTTCACTGTCACTTTGGCACCAATCCGAAGAACAGCTTGTTCATGTGCTCACTTCAGCGGCTGTAGCTCACCAACTAACGATCAGAGTGAAATGCGACAAATGGCAGTTTTGTTGTCTAAACCTGCCGCTACATGCGCTTAGATGCCGCAGCGCGCTCCGTCTGCTTGTTGGCGCGCTATTTCATAAGTTTGGTTGCTTTTTGGACACACCTCGTGTATATATATATATATATATATATATATATATATATATATATATATTTCAGTGAAGCACAAAATCACAGGGGCCAGCACAGAAATAGGTAACAAAAATAGAAGCATGTAGGCAAAAATTAGCAGTGGCTTAGCTCGGCTATGCCTGGATATACGTACCGTGAGCGAAGGTTCAGCTGGTCATTCTTAGCTTTCCTGGATGTCTATGGTTAGCTTGATTATCATGCGCACCGCTGCTTCAATGACACACACACGCCGTCACACGGTATACGCATTATGTGACACATGTATATATATATATACATATATATATCTTTTTCCTCAACGTCTCGTTGCATCTCTATTGCCACAAAGACAGCTCGGTGGTCAGTCTGCCATCTCCATGGCCCCAAGGCAGTATTTTCAATTGATTGTCTGCATGTGATACACAAGATCAATGGTGGTTCCCCATTGGGTCGTCTGTACAGTTGGAACACTGGCAAAGTCCAGGTTAAACGTGTCCTTCAAAGGAACACCAAGAGAGTCTGGAGCACGATTTAAGTCACCAGCCTCTCCAAACGTCCCTCGTCAATGTTTATGCCGTAATGTTTATACAGCGGCGAGTCTCTCAGTACCTCAACCTATGGTCCAAGCACACCGCGAGAAACCATGTTCGACAGGTAGGTAGTCTTGGCAAACATTCTCCTCCTTATGTTCACCACTAGGCACTTATCATCTTCCAAGCTGCGAGGCAACTGCTTTACCATCTCGGCATTGTCTACCGGCACATTCATCAGGGGTCCCTTAATGCCAAACTGACCATTCCTCCAGTTCATTAGACGACGGATCATAACGAAAGGAATCCGTGGCAAAAGTAAGCTTTCGGCCAGATCGTTCAGAACCGGTAGACCTGGTGGCATGGGCGGCTAACGATACCCATTGGTAATGCTAAAGAGTGGAATATGCTGCTCAACGAGAAAGTTCTTCACGTTGTACAAACCCGCGCCACAGTTTCACCCCACTCAGGCGGCGCCGCGGAACTCAACGTTTCACGCATGGCACTACTTGCCGGCGTCAAGTCTTTCATGTGCCACAGTCTTTCACACACGTCGCACACCAGCGGCGCACCGACTGGAGTGTTTCACCCCCCCCCCCCCCCCCTGTGGCCAAGTTAAGCCCCGTTCCTTTTTTTAACCCCTTTTCTTTCCTTGCGTCTTGGAGTACGGCCACTAAGATGTAAGACGCGCAATCGTCTGCACACTTGCAAACTTGCGCGTTTTTTGACAATTTCCCGTGAAGCAATTGAAATTAGTGCTGTTTAGATGGTATTGGCAAACTAAGGCAAACTGTCACCCCCCCTCGCAGAGATCCTGGGTGCACTACTGTCGCATACATATCCAAACGGATTGTTTACGAAGTCCGTCTCGAAGGTCCGAGTCGCACTGGCGCTTTCGCTAAGTTTCACCGTATCGTCAGTCAATCGGCGATCCTTGACGTCATCGGCGGCGTCTTGTTGTTGCTGCTGAGATGGTCGGGCACGTCTCTCAGCCTCCTGGCGACGCCGCTTTGCTAGACGTTCCTCCCTTTGCACCGGTGTCTCCGCAGCACGTTTAGCCTTTTAGATGCGAGAGCATCTTAGGCTCGGCGCAGTGTCCGTTCTGCAGCGTCCGCACCTATACTGCGCATGCGCAACTCTCCCTCGTTCTCCTCCCTTTCGCAGGTGTGCGCTCTCATTCTCCCCTCTCCCCCTCTACGCCACAGGCGCGGCGCAGTAAATCATTGCATATAACTCTCTCTCTCCCTCTCTCTCTAAGGGAACGCCGCTGGGCGGCGCAAGTGTCGCGGCGCAGTATAAAGCGCTCCTTCGCTGTGCTTCCGTCATTCTCTCTCTGTGCAACGATGTGCGAAACGCCAGGAACAACGTCAACGTCGGCGCTAGTTGCAGCGGCATCGCCACAGCCACGGAGCAGAGGAAGGCTCGGGAAGCCGAACGTAAACGTCAGCGTCAGCAAGCGGACCCCAAACTTCGGGATCGCCTTCAAGATACCGCGCGCACCGACGCTAGGAATCACGTACGATCTCTAAATGAAGACGCAACAACCCCGTACAAACGTCTCCTCTCTTCTCAATACATTCTCTCACTCTATAACTTTCATTGGGTTGTGTTGCCAAGTGAAACGAAACGGAAACTCGATGCGCACCCACCGCGATGCTTTCGCATCCCACCGTGGTTGCCTGTTGGGTGAGATGATGCGCTTTTTCTGTTCGTTCTTCCTACGCTCAACCACTAATTGCCAGGTAACTACTTCGGGATTCGATGAGTTAAGCTTCTCCGTTCTTCTGCGCCGCTGAGCAGCAATTTCATTATCGTTCTCCATGGCTATACCACACTGGCAAACGCCCAGCGCAAACGACGCGTCAGCTGTGCGCCGTGTGACGTCACTGCTCCTCGCGCATGCCCAGCATGGCTCTCCAAGAGCCACGTGAAGCTGCTCAACCTCGGCCAGTGTAGCTCACGCTACAAAAACATATAACAGGACTTTACTGACGTTTCGGCTGGGGTCCGGCCTTCATCAAGAGCAAGAGGAACCCGTCTAAAACGTCAGTAAAGTCTTGTCAGTAAAGGCTGATGATCATGATGATGATAATCATAATTATATATGAGAATTGTATTGTATGTATTGCATTCTACCGGTTCTAACATCTGGGGCAGAAACTTGGAGGTTAACAATGAAGCTCGACAACAAGGGCCGCACAAAGAGCGTTGGAACGAAAAATATTAGGCCTAACGTTAAGAGACAGGAAGAGGGCGGTGTGGACCAGAGAGCAAGCGGGAATAGTCGATATTCTAGTTGACATTAAGAGGAAAAAATTAAGCTGGGCGGGAGATTAATAACCGGTGGACGATGAGAGTTGCAGAATAGGTACCAAAAGAGGGGAAGCGCAGTCGAGGTCGGCAGAAAACTAGGCGGGGTGATGAAGTTAGGATATTTGCAGGCGCAAGTTAGAACCAGCTAGAGCAAGACAGGGGTAATTGGAGCTCACAGGGAGAGGCCTTCGTCCTGCAGTTCACATAAATATGGGTTGATGATGATGATATATAAGAAGCCAGCAAACAATGACGCCAAGGGCAGCATAGAGGAAGTTGAGTGTAATTCTTAATTAAATTAAAGAAATGATAAATAAATGACAAAGAAAGTGGATGAAGAAGCAACTGGCTTCAGGTGGGATACGAACCCGCGTCTTCGCATTACGCGTGCGACGCTCTTACTGATTGAGCTATGGCGGCGCCTATTTTCCCATGCACTTCCTGGGGTATTTATGTTTGCGTAGTACCTCACCCTGGGAGTGTAGCATTTGTGGCATTGCAGAATTGTTGAATTACCCTTATGCTGTCTTATGTTGATAGCGACATCTTGTGACGCCTCGTTTAACCACAATGCTTTATAGAACGTTTTCGTGTTTCGTAAGTTTTCTTGCCGAAAAAAAAAACGTTTAGAAATACAATGTGTTCACGATTACGCCGTTGCCGGAAAGTTGAAATCAGCAGCGAACTATAATACAAGTGGTAACTGCAAAAATAACTCTATTTCTTTGGACCCTCTCACGTGCTTCCCATTGAACACGCTGCGCCACCTAGCAGAAGGCCCGCGAACTCCGTGTGTGACCACCGAGATTCATGGCGTACTTGAGCACGAGAACACTGAGAACTGATCGCTCACTTCCGGCCGGCTTTCGTAGCATTATGCGTACTGGCACAGCGCTTTAAAGCGTCGGGCTACTAATTTTAAAGGACCTTTTTTTTTCTGAAGAGGTTAAGCCAAGATTTTTATACTGCACTACTGTAGGTATCGGCCAATAATAATGGTTATACAAAGACCGACAAGCCCACAGAAAAGTGACTGAAGTATCGCATGAATTCTAACCGCGTACAAAAAAAAAAAAAAAAAAAAAAACGAGCTAGGCACATTCGGCGTGGCCTACAGCTGACAAAAACGCTCCCTGGATCAAATCAGTTACGATTTTTTCTCTGTTTCCCCCATCTGTAAATATATGCGCGTGTTCTCCTTAACTCAAGCGCCTTTCATTTATGATTTTTTTTTTAATTCAGGTTTTCGCCTTCTACTTGCGACGTGCGTCGAAGCTACTTCTGTCAGCAGATATTTCGATTTGTTGGTAGAATAACGGCGTTCCGGGCTCCACTTATTTACTTTTACTCCACATTTTGCAAGAAAGAAGATAAATAATAACAGCAGCGTAGGCACGGTTAGCCCGTCGCTTCGGCAATACGCGCAACGCGCCCGCATCGCCATGCAGTAAACACGAATCTGCGTATATCAGCGGCGCCCGCCGACAGCGCGACATGCATGCCCGCATTATACGTGCGAAGAGAGCGGATAGACCAGAACGAAGCCGGCTACAAGTTCACTCCTCTCACGCTTCAACCACGGTGTGTGGCGCGACGCCTACGCCGACATCTTCGATTTAAGGCGTCTCGCCTTGCTCTCCTTGGGTGTCTTTCGAAAGCGAATCCGCAGCAACCAAGAGCGCATACACTGTCGCTTCGAATGAGCCAAACCTCGAGATGCATAAAATCCCCGCTTGCCACACGCGGAGGCGGAGGGCTGCTCGGCGGGAGCCTATAGTCTGAGACCTAACAAAAGGGAGGGGGTCGTTCGTGATACGTTTTACGACGCCGAGGGGCGCGTGGCAGCTGCGCTTTAGTGTCGTTGTGCTGACGCGCTCCCGATGGCCAATTAAATGGAGGGGCGCGATCTCTCCGTCGCATTGAAACAGCCGAGAAGATACAAAAAAAAATCCACACGACAATGACACCGGAACGAAGACGAGTTTGAATAGAAGCCGTTATAACGGCATGTGGTGCTGAGAACCTTCGCCGCCGAAGGCCGAGCGGCGAAGCCCATAGGCGAAAAATTCTATAAGAGACTGTGGGGGTATATCGGCGTACGTGAGCCTAACGTGCCTGACCCTTTGGCATTGCCCGCTTATGATGACTATAGCGATATATTCAAGTTGATTATTGATAAGAAAGTAAACTTGTTTCAGGCACTGCCCGGAAGGAAAGCAGGCTAACACCGATGTTGCTCTCTCGAACGAACAAAGCTACTTCGGTGTGTCTAGAAACGGGAAAGTGGACTAATTAATAGCAAGCTCCTGATATTTTACATCATAATATTTTCCATAACGAAAGACGCGTCTTTCTGTAGAATGGTTGGCACACGAGTCGGGCTACAACACCGTGAGAGTTGTAAGCCCTTTGTTTGCCCTTCGCGTTGCAATCGATCATTTCAAACCTGCGCAATTCAGTAAAGATAATCGAGTTCAACTATTAAACAATTTCTGCCTCATTTTGACCATATTTCGGTAGATAAAACGTAATGTCATCATGGAAGTAACCAAGTTTGCTAAGTACCGCAATTACACAAAGGTGTGATCGAATATCCACGTACAAAGACAGCAGGAACTCGTTTCTTCAAGCTTTCACAAAGAGGCTCAAAAGAATATCCTCAGATTGTAAGCCAGAAATACTTCAAAATAATTATGCAAACTGTATCACATTACGGATAAGTGAAAATTGTAGTTTATTATCAAGAACGTTTCAATTAAGCGAATGTGCCATATGGGCGACCAACTCTCGAATCGGTACACTTACATCAAGGCGACGATCAATAGGAGTACGGAATCCTCAATCCTTTGTTGGATACCGTGCTATCTGCTTCGCAGACTCATTATCCGCGCCGTTTTTTGCAAGAGACTTTTACTACACTACATATCCACGTGCAAACATGTGCGACAAACCACGCCATTTGGAGTTTTCGTCTTTTTATAGAAAACACAAACATTTGAAGAACGCTTAAGCTTCGCCTTTAAGAGTGGAACGCGATAGCATTCAAAGGTCACTGACTGTTTGACAGGCTTCCCAGCAACGGCTCCTTTCTTTTTTCTGCAGCTTTGCCTCGGCGAACCGCTGCCGAGGAGGCGAGCGCCATCGGGATGTAGTTTTATTGCATTTATATGGACACTCCAAGTGGATTACTGCCATCAGCGTTGCCGTCGCCACCGCCATCGCCGCCGCCGCCGTGAGGTTCCGTATAAAGTCCAAGGGCGATAAAATCGTCGCCGCGTGCCGTATGCTGTATGCGCGCGTGAAAGCGTGCGAGGGACGCGCGCTTTCACGGAGAGCGAACGTACGGCGAAGAGCAAATGCGATGTCTTCCGTCGCGCGAAAGGCCATGTGGGGATGGGAGGGAGAGATGGAGGGGGGGGGGGGCGACGTTGTGCTGCGGCACCAACTACGTATCTTGCGACAGAGCGCAAGGGCAACTGGAGACTCAATCTGGCACGTGAAAGGAGGAAAGCGGGAAGGCATCACGGGCGTGAGGGGGTGCGGCTTGTACTCTGCAAGCAACTGTGTACTTGTACTTTGAGCGGCTGCGGGGGGTCACGCGCAGCGTATTTTGAAAGCATCTGCACGTGGGTCCTACCTTTCTGTGCGCTGTGCTTTCGCCGCTCAGTTTCCGTTGAAGCGATAGGCCACACGAGCCTTCGCTAGCTGCTGTCGCCGCGATTGCTCACGCCAGCATTTTGACAGCGGTTGTCTGGGGTTATCGAGTGTGATCTATTCATGTTTGCTTCTGCACGCTGACACCATGCTTGTTAATTCTGTTACAAAGCGAATGCGTCCAAGATTATACAGCCGATACAACTACTATCCTGACTCCGTAGAGCTCTCTACTAATTTGCTATCGCAATTTATGCTTCACCTTTCTGGCGAAACTGCAACATTTTTTAAAAGGATCACCGAATGGGGCGCGCCGCTGTATAAAAGGTGATCCACGTAGTCATGCTAATAATTGTTATGTCAAAATTTTTAAAGCGAGAGCAATAAAAGTGATATCCGTCAAAAAATCTTAAAGTACGACTTAAACACAACCTACAGACATGGTGGCCTCGGACTGTTATTTGAATGTACGAGAAAACATAATTCTGTTACGAGGAAACTCAAACACAAACCCCTTTTACCAGCATTTCTACCATAACAACAGCGGCGCGCTCGGTTAGGCTACTTGCGAAAATCTTATCCAGATGGCGCTCGCATTCTCGCCAGGTCAAATTGGAACTTGGACTGCCTAAAGTGCGTTTTGGACACGCGCGCGCGTCGGGGCCATAACAAACAATTAGAAAATAATAAAAAAGGTACTATGGCCTTCACATTTTAATATAAGACGACTTATATTGCCCCCTGAAAAAACGTCCTCTCAGCAATGCATTTCTGTTTAAAAGTGAAGCCGACTTTAAGGGGATCGGTGTAAGCTTGGTCTTAGTAATTAAGCTGTCTTTTTCACGGTCTGTGTTGCAGTAAAGCGGACTCAAAGAAAAATGCAATGCGAACGGGGCCCTTAACGCTCTTGAGTTAAAAATTTCGACATAACCTAATTATTAGCATGACTACGTGGATCACTTTATTATAAGGATATTTATATTACTAGGATAGGAATTATTCGGACACTCCAGTCACGTTCGCGCCAGCATGGTCGTGCTGTGCCGGTATTGAAGGTGCACGTGTGGCCCGCACATTATTCCTCAAGAATTGGGAGACACGCCCAGTGCATTTGGCTGCAAAAACGACAAAGCCGAGTAGGCGCACCATCACGCTACGCTCAATCGGCTACACGGCGGAGCCAGGACAGCGTTCTGCCTTCCGCTGCTGGCATGAGTGTTCTGCGCGCGCACACTATCGTTCCTGCTCTGCAGTTGTGTGCGTACCACACCACGGCGCATACGGTAGTCTGATAGTGATCTATAGAAAGAGAAAGAAATTACTGAGCAGAACAGACAGTACACTTCAAGGTACATGCACTAACAGTTTACCTCCTATCTGAGGTGTGACGCCAAACACATCGAGGTGCCATGCCCGCGACGCCGTGGGCAGCGCTCCTCACCACGCCAATGTTGTGAGACGCGTAAGCTGTCAAGGTGCTGTTTCTGCAGCGTCGCAGCAGTTTCCTTGCGTGCGCGGTCGCACCAAGATGTCACCCCCTCCTATTTTTAGAACACCGTCTGAGGAGCTTCAGTGCAACGTAAAATCTTGCTATCGCTTTCGCTGCTTCGACATTCGAAAGCAACTGCTCAATTTTTTTTATTGTCTCAGGTGCATAAAGGAAATTGGAAATACAAAAAAACACTTGTGCACATCCAACGAAAACATTGGAATATATTTGTAGCCAGTTTTAGTCTTAGTAAATAGATGTGCATTAAACCATATACAACTTACAGCCATGCTTACGGTCGTGTTTAACTTCATCTTATGCTGCATGCAACCTAATTATGAGGCACGCCGTAGTGGGGGACTCCGGAATAATTTGGTCCACCTGGGGTTCTCTAACGTGCACCTAAATCTAAGTACACGGATGTTTTTGCATTGCGCTCCCATCAAAATGCGACCGCCGTGGCCGGGATTCGATAACAAGACCTCGTACTTAGCAGCCCGACACCATAGCCACTAAGCATCCACGGCGGTTACATTCGGAGGAGAGAAAGAACACATCTTATTTTTCAAGCAGGAATAAAAATGTTCGTGAGAGCGAATTCGAGATTAATCCTGATGCTGGGCTTAATATTAACGAAGACTGGCAACCTACGGCAAATAATAGTTACGAACGAAAAGCTAAGTGAACTTGGCCTCTGCTGTCTATGTTTGCTGGGGACTCATTAATGTTGTTGAAAGAACCACAATCTTCGCCTTCTTTGCCTAAGGATGCCAAACCACTCACTCACTCACTCACTCACTCACTCACTCACTCACTCACTCACTCACTCACTCACTCACTCACTCACTCACTCACTCACTCACTCACTCACTCACTCACTCACTCACTCACTCACTCACTCACTCACTCACTCACTCACTCACTCACTCACTCACTCACTCACTCACTCACTCACTCACTCACTCACTCACTCACTCACTCACTCACTCACTCACTCACTCACTCACTCACTCACTCACTCACTCACTCACTCACTCACTCACTCACTCACTCACTCACTCACTCACTCACTCACTCACTCACTCACTCACTCACTCACTCACTCACTCTCATTGCAGACATAAAAGACCACGGCTGTCGAGTGGGCCTCCCTTTGCAGTGATGTTGCAAAACACCGTCCAGTCATAGATGTATTATCTTGGTTGCGTTGTCACTTACGGGCTAGAACTTTAAAATATAGAAAACACTTAACAAGACAGCTGGACCGTTAAATAGCCACGTTCCCACTGTGCCGAATTTTGGCGTTGCAAAATAAAACATGTCTTATCCACCATTTTCTCCTTGGCGGTCGTCGCTGTTTACTGAGCAGAAAATGAAGCTCGAAAGCTTGGGCAACAATGATTTAGCTGCTTGAGCTAGTTGCGAAGCACGGCTTCTACAAAACAGGCTACAGAAGCAGACGAGGCCGACAAAGAATAGTCAACGAGTGACACACAAAACTGCAGTGCGAGAGCTCTTGTGCAACGTAGACACTGAAGCAACAAAAACTCTGAAAAACTGTGTGTCACAGCTATCCGCATTTTTCAACTGAACAGCCTAGTCTGGTGGAAACGTGGCTACGTATCTATTTTTTTATGGGTAACGCAGAGAAGCTAAAATGATTGAAGTCGAGAAAAAAAAATTGGCCTCAGTCTAGCGCCCGTTTATCTTTTACTGCGATTACATTCTTTGCCTAGATCAGCCGTTTTGAATCTATCTATCTATCTATCTATCTATCTATCTATCTATCTATCTATCTATCTATCTATCTATCTATCTATCTATCTTATTACACTGACCCAGTGCTCCAAGTTGTATACCAACTTGGGTCACTAGGCATGAGCTCGTGGTTGTGGTCGCACTATCGTCGTCACACCAACGACATCTGACTGTCGTTATGCCGTCGTCGTTACAACTTCTACGCCGACCCAGTGGCCCAAGTTGTCTAATAGCTGGGGCCACTAGATTTGTGCTAGTGATCGTGATGCCGTCATGCTCACTGCATCATACTAATTCCAGCTGTCATCCGACTTTTATCACGCCATCACCGTCGCGCCAATGTCCTCGCACCGTCGTCGTCGTCGTTACAGTGGTCGTGATGCAGTCATCGTCACGCAATTATCGTCATCACTCCTACTCCTTCCATTGTCCTCAAACCGTTGCCATGCCGTCACTGTTTTTTACATTCGCAGTCGTCACGCATGCGTTGTCATACACCACCGTCACGATGCCGTCATGGCTGTTCCATCATCATTGGTCTAACTTCATCGTTCGACTCTCGTCATACCACCGTCGTCACGCCATCGCCGTCACGCAGTCATCGTCTAACGACTGACGTGATGACGTCTTCGCCACCTTGCCGTTTTACCAAAGCTATCACTATTACCATCGCTTGATTGATAACCGCACTACAGTCGACAGTCAGCGTGAGGTGTGGCTGTGCCGTACTTGTTTTTAGTTTTACCCTTCTTCTTTGTTCGCTATTTATTTCACTGAAATTGATTTTCTCATTTCTTTATTGGTGCGGTCGTTAATCCTTCATTTATACATATTTCCTAATTTTGTTTCTTAGTCCAACTGGTCACCCACGTAACACTTTTTTGTATTTTGTCTTTCTTTTTTGTCTTTCCTTTTGTAGTTCTCGCGCCTCCAACCGGACGTTATTCTAGTTATGCTGGTTACTCTGTCTTTCTCTTTCATGCTCCTCACTTCCACTTAGAATAAGTGTTCCCTGTTACGATAACTCCTGCCGCCCGATTTTTGGCCTAACCCCTTAAAGAGCACGCGCCACAAATGAGGATCATGATTATTTTCAATATTTTGTGCAACTTGCTGCACCTTTGCAGCGACAGCTACTGTCCTACCGACCTGAACGTGTGTCAACTTGCCTTTATATAATCACATTTAGTTGCGTTCTAGATTAGCAGCGATTGGTCTGCGAGGAGAACCAGTTGGACATCGCGAACAAAAGACAGACGTGGATCGCTTTGTACGAAGAACGCAGTGGAAATGCAGCATGTACGGTTGCAAAGAAATCCAGCGACTGCTGCTTCTCTAAGGCACTCGCCGCTTTTAATGCGCTGGCATTCCTAGGGTACTTAGCGCACTTTCCGGGGACTATGTTTCTGTGTGTGTGTGTGTGTGTTTGTAATCGTTTTTACGCCTACTAGGTCACTGGTAGCCATTGGTTGAATGAGTAGCGCTTCGGGTTGTTGTTCTGAGGTGAGAGGGTTCGAAATCAACCATCGAATCAACTTGGGCCACTGAGTAGATGCAATGTGTACATACGTGCCGCTCTTCATCGAACTTCACTGTAGATGCGGCACTGGATAGGTACCCCTGTTCGAAGAAACTCTTTGCCGCGCTTCGATGAACGTCTTTGATGCCAACTTGGGTAACTAGGTATGTGCCACTGAGAATGTGCCGCTATACAATGTCGAAAAAGATGACCTAAATTTATCCGATGCTGAGCAGAATCGCACCCACGTCACACGGATTCCTCAAGGACGGCAACCTGACGCATTAGCAGGATGCGTCACGAACGCACGGGGCATGCGCCGCTCTTCAATGAATCTCTCGCCAACTTGGGTCACTGAGTATGTGCCGGTTAGAGTACGGGAAGCGAGGGAACAATCCGCATTTTTTCACGGCCCGACGGCGCATGCGCCCTGCCCTGGCGGATTAGTCGCGAAACGTTTTGGAAGGGTCACGCGCGGCTGTGTGGCCCCATCTCGGGGAAACGTCACACGAAAAAAAAAAAAAAAGTGCTCGGACGCCCGCTACTGACAACTCGTGCCGTGTACGGCGTTGAAACTCCACTGGTAGCTCGACGTCAGTGCAGTACTAAAGGTGTGCGTAGCCTAAGACTGGCTTTGGTACTACGACAGGCTTTCTTGTCGACGGCACCGATAAAATCACCGTGCCTATACCATCGTTCGACCGAAACCCGCGCGATAGGCCGTTGAACCGATAACGCGATAGCCGCAACGCCTTCGTTGCTATATATAAATAATCGCGCTCAAAGTGAGTCAAAACATGCCTACGAAGTTGAAAGGTTAAAATCCGCAAGGCTTCGACCCTCTCAAGCCGTGCACATGAAGTTTGAGCCAATGTTGATTGAGCCAATGTTGATGTTGAGGCCTGGCTCCAGTCGAGTTCGTGCACCCGCTACCGGCGAACCTGTACTGAAAAGTAAGCAAGTTAGGACGAAGGAAACTGCTTTTATAGTTCAGTTCTGGCCTTAGCTATTTGAAATAAACTACTCATTGCTTCGCACGACGCGTACACAATAATCTCCAAGCGGCGACACAGCGCTGTGCCAACATCTGTAGGTCACCGTTCCCAGTAGGCTGCCGCTCGTATTCGCAACGTAGATGGGTCGGTTTGTATATGTTGGTATGCTCACGCATTTCTTAATTCCTAAGATGCACTGTTTATCTCTGCGTCAAACGCGAAACAAGAGACGGTAGATTCGGTACAGCAGCATAAACGGCCGCCTCGCTCGCATATACCAACGGTGCATATGCCAATGGTGTCAGCATATACAACGGTGTCAGCGATGGCATCCGCGATTTTGTGGGAGAACAACACTGGCCTTTAAATGATCGCTTATGTCAGCACATTTTTCTCTAAGAATGCTTTATGACACGCGCAAACTAAGTATGATGAAGTTAAAGAAAAGCGAGAATGAGTAATAAATTAACAGCCCGATATTTGTAACTGGATCACAGTCGCCGTTGAGTAGCTCAGGTGCTCATACTGACTCGTCTCACGGTGAAATAACGCGGCTCATATGAGCAGGTATGTGTGTTTTATTCGACATTTTGACATTTTTTTTTTCATATCAGCGATGCACCTTTTCCCAATTTTTGACGCTAACAACGATCTGTGGCTGTAGATATCGATGTAAACAAGCGCACCGTTTTGCTAAATCCGACCCGGAAGGCTTCGCGCTCGAATGCTTCTTATTTATGCAAAATGTCTACAGAATGTGCAAAAAGAATTGAAATAAAAGCGAGGTGCAAGTGCAGGAGTTAGCGACAACAAACTCCAAAGCAGCCGCGCCGGCAGAGGTTACGCAGCGTACCTTTATAGGCCACACTATAAACAAAACAACGCTATCACGCCTGCTCACCCTATATATATAGTTGGTGAGTGCTACATGACTTCCAGGAACGACATGCTGCCCCGCAGAAGCCATTTATAATTATTCGCGATCCACGAAATGCACAACCGATGCGCACTCAACAAGGGCGCAGCTTCACAAATCAACCGGCGAAAGCCCCGGCACCCTACCAAAACGTTTCCGGTGGCGTGCGGCAGAGGGCAGCACAGGAAAATGAAAAAGGGGGATTCTCAGCGCTCGCAGGCACCCGTGCACTACGCTTCGCGTCGCGGAGGACACCCGCGGACCTCTCGGCAGTGCCACTAGATGACGTTACGTGTCCAGCAACAAGTGTGAGAGAGGAGCCCGGTTGTTGCATGGCGCATTTCTCCGCTTTCGCACACAACGGTGTGCCATGCATTTCGGAGACCACGCAGCAGGCTTTGCGGCGGTAGCGCTAGATGGCGCCGAGTGTTCTTAGGGAAGTATAGCATACCTGATTAACAGAAGCAGGCTAGGTGACTATTTGTCACCGCCCCGTTCCAAAGCGGATGCCAATAAACCGTCACCATCATCACCGAATCGTGAAAGAGAAATCCCGCTGCGGTAGACGCCTCATACATAACTTGATTCGACGGTGGCACATATCATGCGTCGCATTTAGTCTATCTGTTAGAGTAAAATATTTTATAAGCGGTAACTAGGTGCCTGTAGTATCCATGCGGCAGCCAATATTTTTTCAGCCAAGCTGTTAGCCTCTAGTTGGTCGGAATTTTAAAGCGAACCTGTCGATGTCTCACTGATTCATCCGTGAGTGCCGAAAACGCACTGCAGGAAAGCCAACTTACACAATGGAAGTATCTGCGCTTCTGCGCACACAATAGAACAACGGATGCGCATCTGCGCACACCACAGAACAACGGCGCACGACATACGTATCGTAGAACAGTACAGTTTACATTCGCAGTTGTACCGATAAGAACAAAGGGAAATGCAACGGCATGCTACCCATACGAACTGTACAGGTGCCCTCAAAATAACTCGGAACGCCAGACCGGTGGCCGCTCGTCGGGCGAAGTACACCAGCGGAAAATACAGCCTTGGTATGCGCGTGCGCGGCATCCCTAGCAAGCAAGCCTCGCTCCATAGTGCTTCTAGATAGGCGTTGCCTTGCGCCAAAAAAACTTGCGGTTTGTCCCTCTTAGCGCTGCGACAACACATCTGGGGGGAGGGGGGGGGGGGGGCTGTAGGCGTGATCACGGGCTATGCAGCGTAATCTCTAAACGCACGCGTAATCCTTGTGGCGTATTCTCGTCGGAATCTGCATTCATTCTAAGAGATAGTCATGCTTTCTGGATAGCTTGCAGGGGTAGAATCCATGAGCGTTTATAACATTTAATTATACCTAATGTATTGCATATCTGAGTCAATTATTTCGCCTAAAGAAACTATGGATTCATAGCTTATCTTTCATGTGGGCGAGTGCCATGGCTAGCCTATAATAGCACTGTATAGCGCACATTTCAACCGGATTATCGTGTTGCGCCATGTATTTTAGACCTTGTGCAATTATATTGCCGAGCCGCATTTACTACTTGCTAATAAGAACAGAACTTTGACAGAACACGACGGCTCCTTTAACAAGGATGACTGCGTGTAGTAATAAAGGTTTTCAATATAACATCAACTGGCGTATTCCAACACGCCAATTTCATGCACAGGAATTATTTTGTGCATGCGGCACTATAATAAAGGTCTCTTCAATGCTTCGCAGTCAGAATTAACATAGCATACATATTGTGCGCTATTTACGAAATCTGGCCGCTTCGCTGTAGTTTTAGTACGGAGTACTCCAACATTTATTTGATCGCGTGTCTGCGTTGGTTGGCGCGAACATTCAATTTTTCGTTCAGTGTGGTGATACGTTGCTAATCAAGGGGGTGTTCAGCGGTGTTAGTTGAATGTTTAACAAAAAAAAACGTTCATTGGGGTCTTATATCGATTGTTAAGACGATTTTGACGGCGAAAGCTTTAATGTGTTGCGTCACTTCATTTGCGATTGTTTGCTTATGTAGGTTAATTAATTGAATAACTACTATTCGGTCGTAATTCGGTTTATTGTTTTCTTACTTGATGTCACGGAGTCTTTAATTGATCCTAATTAGTATGTAACTACTCTTTGAAACTCTTAATTAGTCTTAATTTGGCGTGACCAGTCTTAACACGGAGTCGCGAGTTGATGTTAAGTAGTCTCTATTACTGTTGGCAACCCTTAATTACTTTTAATTTAATGTAATTATTCTTGGTCACTTAGTAATTCACTGTAGCACGCTTTAATAAAGGTATCGTATGATGCCCGTGTTCTTGTCTTGTTTATTACCCTAATTACATTTAATTATTCTTTGGGACTCTTTAATTACTCTTAATTACTTTTAGCTACTGGGTGCTTAATTCACTTTTGCATGCTTTATTGAACGGTAGAGGTGTAGTATGTCCGCTTTCTGATTTTGGCTACCGCAAGTGTTGTCCACGATGGTCACATTCCGCGACTTAAAAGCCATTTAAACGTTTCGGTTTAAAAGGCGCCGATGCCCAGTAACGCGCACACACAGCAAAGCTTATGCTCCATCGCGTGCACACGCGCGCACACAGCGTTTTAGAGACCGCATCCACAGAGCCCCCCTGTGACAACGCCAAAAGGCACCCAACGATATTCCTTTGGAGCAAGGCAGCAACTGTTTTGATGCACTGGGGAGCGAGGCGAGCTTTCTAAGGAGACCGCGCATGCGCAGACTCTGGCACTACTTTTTCACCGGCGCGCTTCGCCGGCGAAAGGCAACCGGTCCGGCGTTCCGAGTTATTTTGTGGGCACCTGTACATATCTGCCTTGCATTACGCGCGTCACGCAATGTATTCCCAGCCGTCACCATGGCTAGGCCGCGGGTGCAGCGCACGGCAGAACAAGAGGCTGCCGTACGCGAACGTAAGCGCGAGCGCGATCGTTCCCATAAGGCCGATCCCGTGTTTTGGCAACGGAAGAGCCTCTGACCATCTACCACAGCACAAGGCAATACTGTTCAAGTGTAGAGACGTCCGTGAAAGCGTGAAAGTGTTCACGTGGTGGTCAACTTTTTTTCGAGGACAAGCTCGGCTGAATATCTTGCGAAAAACTGCTCGATGACGTTTGTCGTTTTTGTTAATTTAAGAATAAATAAAACTATGAAATCGATTCTGGTTTGTGTTGCAACAACGGGAGAAATGCTAATCTATTCATTTGGTATACGTAATTTAGTGTACGTATAGCCCATACTAACGCCCACCGTAGCCGTCAATAATATTGAATTGTCGCGCAGTGAGGTTTCGGAGCGCTTTCAAGAGGCCTCGCGAGGTGAATATTATTTGACAGCTCTCCATCATGGTGTCGGTCATAGCCCAGACGCTTGCGGCAGTAGAAGTGAACTAGTTCAGACAGAATACTGACGGTCTGGCGGGCAGGCATTAGGAGAGAAATCGGGTCCTGCAATTAAAAAAAGACAGAGACAAGGACAGCTGACAAGCAGGTAGTGACAGCTTGAGAGGCCGATGTATCTGCAGTGTCCCTTCACAGAAACTGCTTCTTTGACGTCATCGGTAAGCTGACAGGTAGTGGCATCTCATTCGCCGGGAGCGCCAGCTGACGCTTGGTCGCGTGCGCTTAAGTATGTCGCGGGGGTAGAACGTTCGTGCCTCTCTGTGCGCCTTTCAGAATGGTTTAGTTGCTCTAATATCTTGCTTTTGGAATACAGGTGGAAAATGCGACAGCGCCCAGTGACATTTTTCATCATAAAGCTGTGCAACTCCTTCTCGTAAAGGCGATTCTAAGCTTTTGCGAGACACGACCAATATCCAGGATATTTACGCTCAATCATTCTGGCACGTACATTTTAGCCCTTCCTATTCTACAACTGCCATTCCTGCTGCCTAAACTATCACGTCACGTCGACGGTTTAACTCGTCCAAATGTCATTCAACAGTTGAACTGAGGCAGCACAACGGCCCCATATAAGTTGAAGAGAAAGTTGAGCTTTATGTAGAGTTGTGACACATTGTGGCATGCATGCGAGCATGTGGAACAGCGGTGCGCTGGTCAAATTTTAGGAACTTATTTATGCGGTGCCACGGTTTCAGAGCCCCTTCAACCCATTATCAGTCAGGACGTTATCTCCCTACATGGTGCGGGAAATGATGAACACTCAAGCCACAAGTGGCCACGCTGGTATACTACAATGGATGACGAGTGTCACACTGTAGCTTCTGTCGGTGTGCCTTTATATCGTCATTGTTGATATAATAAAACAAATCAGAGAAATAGCATTTATACGAGGAAACCCGAGGCTACTGCAGACTTTTTCGATTAAGCGTGTAAGATATACGGCACGTTAGGGCCAAGAATAGCGAGAATATAGCGCCTGAGTGACTTTGTTGCATGGAACTGTAAGTGACGAGGAAGCGTTAGAATAGCAAAACCCGGGGAGGGCAAGCTTCACGTCGTTGAAAGCATCAAATGTTACTTGAAACGTTTTGTTGTACGTCTAGATATTACAGAGAATGATTTGGCTTATGTCTTCCTAATGTAGTTTTCAAGCACCAGACATACCGTATATGCAATCCCTTTCGCATGCTCTGGAAGCTTTGATTATGACATCCTGTTTATGGTGGGTCGACATGTCACCGAACCTATGCTTCTGCTGCAAGTCAGAGGAGTGGCGCAAGATACCACATTTTATGATTATTGTTATTATCTGCACTTAAGGAAATATTCGCGCCTGGATGCGGCGGCGGATACTACTATCCTTTGAGTTGACAAAAATGCACTAAATGATGAAAATAATGCAAGGAACAGTGAGAAAGAAATTGATTGACAGCACTTATATAGTTTACGGACAAACACATAATCACATATACACAAAACGTCTTTGCTATAGTATTCTCTTGGAGTACGTTCGGAGGGCTGTTCTCCCCCGTGCATTGTGCCTGGTATATTAGAGCTAGCACCGTTTCTTAAAATGCTTTTAGCATGGCTTCCACGTGCGAATGATGGAGACTTTTATGGCAATTTTGTTGCCAAACTCACAATCGGTCGTTGAAATTGCTCTTGTAAACACGAACTGGTGCGTTTGCTTTGTGACAATTTGTTCATTTCGCACTTTAGTGTGACACTACGTAATCCACAATTTGTTTCTTTCTGATGTTTTCTTTCTTTTTAGGGAAATCAAAATTTTTTCGAAGCAGTTTTCATCGGTCATAGCGTCTCAGCCCATTTTTACTGGGTGATCTATCTTATATGGAAATAGATTTGTAAATAATGAGTTTTCAACAGATGCATAAGTTTTAACAGATGTTTCCTACACTATACTCATCCCTTCACCAGGGCGGACACTATGTGGGCAAGTAGCCTTCGCAGTCAATTCGCTAATTAACAGAAATTGATTATTTTTTTAATTATAGGTAATGAGACCAGTGTTGCAAAGGCAGTGTTGTAGCAAAGCGCCACAGGAGGCTACGGAAGTTGACGCGACATTAATAACGTCATTGGTTATTGAAATATTCGTCGACAAGAATTTGGCCTTTTCTCTCAGATTTCATAACAGGGCACTCGAAGGGTGCGGGAAACACTGCCCAAGTAATGTTTTGCGCCTCGTTTGGTTAATTTACTCGCACGTCAACGGGAATAAGCTTCGCCTATGCGCACCTTTCACCATCTTATCTCGCGAAGTTAATCTGTTGCCGACCTATACCATCGTCCGTAGAATTAGCCCGCGACTAGTACACTCCAAGCGTGACGACGGATTGGATGCCTCAGCAAGTCGTGGCAGCAAGCTACTCTGCGTCATGACAGCTGAGAGAATAACTTGGGCAACGCTTCTGGCGCTGCTGGTGCACCCCGTTTCAGAATTGTGGCGCAAAAAAAGGGGGGAAAAAAGAAAAAAACAAAAAAAGGAATCGGTATAGAACACGAAAGTGAAACGTGTCTTCACAGAAGTAGTGTAATGTTTATTGCACATTGATATATAATGTCTATTGGTGTTTTGTGGCTAAAGCGCCCTTAGGCGTTGATGCACCCACGCTGACGCCTGGTGGCACGTCTCCTCCATCACGACTACCAACGTCGATGACCATGAGCAACCGTCGTGCATATGGAAGCTGCACTACGCTGCACACGCTAGCACAACGCGAAAGACGAAGCACGTAACTGACACACTAATACAACGCGCAAGACAAAGCACGTAACTGAATCGTCACCGAGTCAAATCAGCGCGTACAGCGCGTCGTAATTGCAGCCTCCGCGATCAACTTCAGAAACATTTTCAGAGCTAATTGCGGAGGCCACGCTCCGCTGTGCTGAGTACGGTGAACGCCACCTAAGTGGCGTTGGTAGTGCTTCTTGATGCCAGCGTCCCTTCGAATGCTGGCATCGAGGCGTCGTAGTGCTGAGACCACCGAAGCGTTCACTGTCGGTGCGCGTTAGTGTCATAATGCAGTACTTCTCTTTTCTGCTCGTAGGCGGCGGCACCGCCCCGAGCAAGAGCGCGGGTACACGGAGGAGTGTTAGATATATAAGGCGCGTCTGTGTAGCTCTCTGCAAATGCGTTTGTGGCGCAATGGGTTAAACGCTCGGCGATCTATCGTCGCGGACCGATGGTCTCATCAGCTGATGGCGTCCTTAAAGCTGCGTAAGCCGCTGCACTTCGTCGCTGCGCTGTAGCAATTGATAAAGCATCCTCGAATCTGTTGCGTCATATTTAAATTATATTTTGCAGCGTAAGCTGTTATGGGCTCATTTTAATAGCCGTTTCGATTGGCGATGTTGTCCGCCGCTGCCTCCGCCGCCGCAGCCGCCGGTGTCCGTCGCAGCTATCGCCAGGAATGAGAAAAAAAATATACCCAGATACATGCCCTTTGCACGCGTCCTAGCGCACGAGGAGTCAAGCATGAGAGATGCATGCCACGTTGCGTCGATACGTGCACACGTTGCATTGCTGTTGCACATTATAGCACCAGGTATCACGCCAGTTAGCAGTTGTATAGGTAGCGGTATAAGTTAGATAGAGAAGTTTTGAGGAAGAAAAAGGAGATCGGGAGATCTACAAAATGCTAGAATGAAAAACATGTATCGCATGCCTGATTAAATCAATCAGGCTAGGTGACTTTTGGACTATTTGTCACCGCCCCGTTTCAAAGAGGATACCAATAAATGAGCGTCACCATCATCATCATCAGCAGCAGCAGCATCGTATCGTGCCACTTGTCTCACGATGCGAGATGCAAATACGAAATGCAAACACACGCACGTGCTTGCGTTGTAGTGCAGGTTAAAGAACTCCAGGTGATCAAAATTAATCCGGAGCCCTCCACTAAGACGTGCCTCATAATCAGAACTGGGTTTGGCACGTAAAACCCCAGAAAAAAGATGTGCACCACGTAACGTCGATGTGTGCAAGCTTTGCTTTGTATTTTCGTTGTATTTCACCAGGCATCACGGCATGTAGCAGTTGAATAGGTAACTGTAAAAGGTGGGTAGAAAAGGTCTGAGGAAGAAAAAGAATAATAAGGTGATGTATACAAAATGCTAGAATGAAAAACATGCACAGCATAAGTGATTAAAAGTCACAGGCCACATTTTCATTAAGATGGGCCATCCGGTATGTAGGCTGAGGTGCAAGAATGTCATTGCAACATAGGCCCTATAACCAGTAATAGAAAAGTTACTACACTTTTTGTTAATTAGTGAATTGACTGCGACGGCTACTTGTTCCGCTAGTGTGCTCCACGCCGAAAGGACTACTAGCGGCAGCTGTTAAAACATATTAAAAAACATTTGTCCGCTGAAATAGATCCTGTACCATATTGTGAAAGTAAGATCCTGTATTGTGAAAGTAACCTGCCCTCCTATTCATAATTACTACCATTATCCCCCGTAGTTTGCATGTATTAAATATTTTTCCTCGGCCATTAGCCGATAACCGTCGGACTAAATCTTACAAGAGCATAACCTAGGTAATTGCGACACCAGGTGTCATACTGCAGCTTGTAATATATCATGTCACCTATATATCATATTACTCCTGTAAATTTTATCATCACTGTTCAACCCCCTTCTACCTGTGTAGAGTAGCAAACTGGAGGTGTGTCTGGTGGACGTAGTGGCCTTTCATTACCATTTTCTCTCTCTCTTTCTCTCTCTATTAACACTCATGCTATCATCTGGTTTAACAGAACCTAACAAAAACGTGGGGACCTGCGTGTGTGTTACCATTATATAAAGTAAAAAGCGGTGTTCACCTTTAAACTATTAAAATGGGTACGTTCCCAACATCGGTCATTTGGAGCGCAATAGAGTTGACTGCAGATTATGTGTGGCGCGCCCTAATTGTAATTCACTACTTTTGTCCATTCGTTATGGCTTTTCATTCAGTAATTTACTAAAATTCTGCATTCTCTGAATAACCTGACCAAGACACAATTAAGAAAGAGCGTTTCAGAGATGACTGAGCCAACATAGTCATTAGAGTGCCATCAAAACACACGCTCTGCATATCAAACACACACATGAGAGAATCGAACCTAAGCCTCAACCGACTGTTTTTGCTTTCTTGCTTCTTGAAGCTTGTGAAAACTTGTACGGCTCGCAAGGAGCTAAAGAAAAGGTTCACCGCTGCTACTTCGTCACCGTGGCTATAAAGTTTGACCAAGAAGATAAGTTCGCGGGCACTGACAACCGTCAAATACTACAAAAATTAAAAAAAAAATGTGGTTGATCCCTCTTATATAGGAATCGGTATAGAACACGAAAGTGAAACGTGTCTTCACAGAAGTAGTGTAATGTTTATTGCACATTGATATATAATGTCTATTGGTGTTTTGTGGCTAAAGCGCCCTTAGGCGTTGATGCACCCACGCTGAAGCCTGGTGGCACGTCTCCTCCATCACGACTACCAACGTCGATGACCATGAGCAACCGTCGTGCATATGGAAGCTGCACTACGCTGCACACGCTAGCACAACGCGAAAGACGAAGCACGTAACTGACACACTAATACAACGCGCAAGACAAAGCACGTAACTGAATCGTCACCGAGTCAAATCAGCGCGTACAGCGCGTCGTAATTGCAGCCTCCGCGATCAACTTCAGAAACATTTTCAGAGCTAATTGCGGAGGCCACGCTCCGCTGTGCTGAGTACGGTGAACGCCACCTAAGTGGCGTTGGTAGTGCTTCTTGATGCCAGCGTCTCTTCGAATGCTGGCATCGAGGCGTCGTAGTGCTGAGACCACCGAAGCGTTCACTGTCGGTGCGCGTTAGTGTCATAATGCAGTACTTCTCTTTTCTGCTCGTAGGCGGCGGCACCACCCCGAGCAAGAGCGCGGGTACACGGAGGAGTGTTAGATATATAAGGCGCGTCTGTGTAGCTCTCTGCAAATGCGTTTGTGGCGCAATGGGTTAAACGCTCGGCGATCTATCGTCGCGGACCGAGAGGTCGTGGGTTCGATTTCCAAATTTTGCATGTTTGTGGAACTTTTTCTTCTGGTTTCTTTCTTTGTATTATGTTCTGTGACGTATTTCCGTGACGAAAATACGTCAGTGAAGTCTTGGTGGACCCCGGCATAAAACACTTTCGTGTTAAAAAAAAAAAAAAAATACCAGGCCTGCGCGGCACACGCAGCACAGTCACTGCGTAAGCTAGACGAGCGCTTCGACAGTACTACCTAGTAATTCGAGTGAATGCGTCAGGAACGCGCTTGGGACGCTGTCGCGAGTGCAAGTCGACGCGTTCCATCGCCGATGGCTAGCGCCGTTCGGCCCAGCCAAGCGGCCGACAATGCAACTACGGCTGTCACATTCGCTCCCATTGCAACGCGCCCGACACGGCCTGCTTGGGACGCCGATGGCTAGCGCCATCCGGCCCAGCCAAGCAGCCGACAATGCTACTACGGCTACAGTGTACTAGAAGGGGCTTCTAGTACACTGTACTACGGCTGTCACATTCGCTCCCATTGCAATGCGCCCAATCTAGCGCAATCAACGTGATCCCGAGCGTCCGTCGGTATGTTAGCGCCATCTGGTTAAGGTGGCAGCAAAATTTACAGTGTCTGAAAGGTTGCGTTTGCCGGCGCCTTAACTAGATGGAGCCACCAAACCGGCGGAGGCTTAGGACCGCGTTGTTTGCGTTCCGCGTCTGAATCGCATCTCGTCGTCTGTGCCTGCGCGCCTGCATAGGGCGCGTTTATAGTACATTTTGCCGCTCTCGGACAGCAAGCGCTTGCGTGGTTCAGTGGTAGAGTATCCGACTTCCACGCAGCGGGCCGGGGTTGGATCCCGGCGGAGAGCGGGTACTTTTTAACACGAAAGTGTTTTATGCCGGGGTCCACCAAGACTTCACTGACGTATTTCCGTCACGGAAATACGTCATAGAACATAATACAAAGAAAGAAGCCAGAAGAAAAAGTTCCACAAACATGCAAAATTTGGAAATCGAACCCACGACCTCTCGGTCCGCGACGATAGATCGCCGAGCGTTTAACCCATTGCGCCACAAACGCATTTGCAGAAAGCTACACAGACGCGCCTTATATATCTAACACTCCTCCGTGTACCCGCGCTCTTGCTCGGGGCGGTGCCGCCGCCTACGAGCAGAAAAGAGAAGTACTGCATTATGACACTAACGCGCACCGCCAGTGAACGCTTCGGTGGTCTCAGCACTACGACGCCTCGATGCCAGCATTCGAAGGGACGCTGGCATCAAGAAGCACTACCAACGCCACTTAGGTGGCGTTCACCGTACTCAGCACAGCGGAGCGTGGCCTCCGCAATTAGCTCTGAAAATGTTTCTGAAGTTGATCGCGGAGGCTGCAATTACGACGCGCTGTACGCGCTGATTTGACTCGGTGACGATTCAGTTACGTGCTTTGTCTTGCGCGTTGTATTAGTGTGTCAGTTACGTGCTTCGTCTTTCGCGTTGTGCTAGCGTGTGCAGCGTAGTGCAGCTTCCATATGCACGACGGTTGCTCATGGTCATCGACGTTGGTAGTCGTGATGGAGGAGACGTGCCACCAGGCGTCAGCGTGGGTGCATCAACGCCTAAGGGCGCTTTAGCCACAAAACACCAATAGACATTATATATCAATGTGCAATAAACATTACACTACTTCTGTGAAGACACGTTTCACTTTCGTGTTCTATACCGATTCCTATACAAGAGGGATCAACCACATTTTTGTCGCATTTCGGGCGATAGCGGCTACGGGGTGGCGGCGGCGGCATCATCGGGACCCGAAACGGCTATTGGAACGAGCCCATAACACAGCTTACGCAGTAAAAGGTGGTGTGGAAGGATTTAGGTGTGCTGCAACCAGCTGTAAAGTAATCAAAGGCACTCAATTCATGATTATATAGACGTATTGATTCATGATTAAATAAAATGCTAAAGTGTATCAACGAATCGAACAATCGGTGCACACGAAGTTTAATGGGAAAGTATTTCGTTTGATAGCGGGCGTGGAATTAGTGAGATAAAATAAAAATAGCTGATTACCAGAGTGATTTATTGAGCGTAATGTCGGTTGCTAAAGTGGGGATACCGAGAATGAGAGAGAGAGAGAGTACGAATTGAGAGAATGGAAAGGCGTGTGGCGATACGGCTTAAAGTGCTAGTACTCAACGACGTGATCGAACGTTAACCTTTTGAGAGCCATCAAGTAGCTCTTTTTTCTGGCTGCCTAGAAACGAAAACGATGCTCCTTTATTTTCACTAAAGTTACCAGTTAGGAACTTTCTTTGTTGGTAGAACGCTGGCGTACGAACCAGCAACATCTCACGCGCTACGATGCACTAAAAGCGCAGTACATTGCTCCAACAATAGCATTTGCTTATAGTTCGTAGTCGCTCCTTTCAGCGTCACTCTGTTAGGGCTGTGCTCTAAGAGATTGAATAAGCTTTAACATTACCGTGAAGTATCATGAACGCTCTTCTGTTGCGTGCTTATGTGGATGCAGCCAACTGCCACAAAATGGCACAGCTTAAGTAGCTAACTAAGCAACCTTGAACAGAATCAAGCACGCCAGGAATCAATGCTTCAGAGCCCCGTACGTCGGATCCCCAGCGGCCGTAATATATGATTAAGATTAATCTCCTTTTGAACAGCGCAACATGCGGCAAAGACCTTGAGTTCTCGTTTATTTTTTCGATTGTTTCTGTGATCACGCACGTCTCCAAGCTGAGATAAAAAGGTTTGCGGCTCCTTTAAACATTCCTAGTCGGGCTTCATCCCCAAATAGAACCAACTAAGATTGTTGTGATGGGTGCCCCGATGTTGCTCTTAAATGGAACGCCTTCGCGATTTATTTTTATGCGCGAGCAATAGTGAGATCCTTTTCTTCTGTTTCCGACATGAGTGCAGCGTGGTCTCCTTGAATTGCTGTACTATCGCGGACGAGAACTTGAACCATAACTTGTTTTGCACAAGAATATGCCAACGCACAGATGTACATGACAGCTGGAGAACTAGTTGGTTTTCTTTCTACGTGTTCCGAAGCTTCTGCAAGGAAATCATAACCAGCACGCGCTGGTGTGGAACACCGTATGTGCTCCTGATCGATAGGCACATATGCATTTTCCTTGCCGTGCGGCAAGCCTACTGTTTACCTGAGGAGCTAAACGTAAGTAATATTTGAAAAAGGAGTTACGCAGCTCCAACGCAAATGCTGGATTCAGAGAAGCGAAGTTTTCATGGAGTGATTAAACAGAGGCTGCACAATTGATCATTATGTGTACAGCGTTTTGCACCACAGCGATTACGTGCCTGGCAGACAAGACGGCGAAACGCGCGGACACCCACCACGGGACCCACGTGACCACGCATTACAATGTCTGAGGGATCGGCCCACTTTGCTGTGATTCGTCTGCAGGGTTCAGCAAGCCGACTAATGCGGGCCGATCTTGGCGATACGGCAATAGTAAAATGTATTTTACCCAACGAAAGACCGACCAAGAAGACGCGCCAACGCCCAGAGAGTAGGTAGAGAGAGGATTGATCAAATAAAGGAATTGTAATCTTGATGACATATATTTGTTGCCATGAGGATATTTAGGTATCCTGCCCCCTCTCTCTCTTCCCATTCTCCCCTTCCCACAGCGTAGGGTATAGCCAACCTGACTCTTGACTGGTTAACATCTCTGCTTTCCTTATATCCATCTCTCGCTCTCTCTCTCGCTTTGTTGCATCACTGCGTATTTTAGTATACAACAAGGCCAGCCGCCAGCAAATCTGCAGGGGTAGTAAAAATGGGAGCGTGGTCCCGTGTGACAGCCACTCGGCAAGACAGCAGCATCAGCAGCAGAAGCCAGTAACGGAAAAGCCGAAGGAAGAAGCAAAGAAGGTTTCGCTTTATTACTTGAAGCTATTAGCTATTTAGAGATCGCAACAATGGTTACCTGAACATACAATGGACAAGTAGAAGATTTAAAAAAATACGTACTATTACAGGTTAACCTCCTTGCTTTTCTTTGCATCCTTTCTGTCTTTCTCTGTTTGGGCGATTGAACGTGCATCACTTCTTAGCAAGTTTGTAGATTCTGAAGATTTGTCGTTTAAATGAAAGTTTAAGCGAGGACGATGAGTGCTGCTTCTTAATCACATTTACGAAACTTTCGTGTGCCGTATTTATAAAAACCAGATTTGCTCATTCACCGCAGATTTCAAGTTCTGAAAGCAATTGTTCACCTTGTTTACAAGCTGATGAAATTTCGAACATCTCTGTGTAATTCTAGAGTAATGAGAGATTGTCTAAAACTCTCCATGAAATGTGTAAACGTTTAAGGGAGAGTACCAATACCTTCAAGCTTTCCAAATGTCGGTTGCAAGGAGTGGGCAAATTTAGATATTGAGCTTTGCATTGTTATGCTTTAAAAAAATTACATGCAATCACTTTGGTGTTCATCGATAACATTGTCACGCTTTAGAACCATTTGTTTCTCACCGCCTCCCCCCCCCCCCCTTTACCCCCTCTTTTCCTAATCACTGTTACAAAATTATAATTCGACGCAAAACGCGCCTACACGTATCGGAGCTTTCCTGAATGTTGTCGCATATTTTATACCGAAACAAGCTTGTCTAACCAGATTGCTTGCGTAACTCGAATACTAATGTACATTCTGGAACGGGTGCGATCGCCAGCGGTTACGCTGGAATATGGGCTGAGTCGTGTATGAATAGCCGGTGCTCTTCACCCGCAGATAAGATTTTCCACGAGCGACCATTGTACTCACCGCAAGAGTTGTGTTTCGAGTGCTGCTCGCATTTCTGAGCGCAAGTTCGTCCCCATAAAGAGTTAAACTCGTGACTCACACTCTTGGCACTGAGTGACTCTTCAACGTCTCTACAACGAGACGGTGTTTACAAGCCCATTAAGAAACCACCTCACAAGAATGCTAGAATGCTGCCCGAGGTTTATGTGTATTTCGGCTTTGAGACACGAGTGCATGATTACGGCCCAATATTTGATGCTTTCCTCCCCTCCTTCCTATCTTTCATTTATATGTTTGTCTCCTCCTTTCTGAAGAGTAGGCAGGCGTTGTGCCTCTTCTGGTGGCAGTTGCTAGCCTTGCTCCTCGCTTTCTCTTTCCTGTGTATATGTTTACAAATCAAATAATAATAATAATCTTATTAAGATAGTTAACGTCGGAGTCTTGCATGGCTGCTATATAACTTACGGCATCAGTAGTTGTACGAAAGTATTTCGGGGAAGTTCGCAGCCACTACGCAGGTGCCAGCAGAAGAGCGACGCCTTACAATACCAACGCAGCTGTCTGCACACTGTACACAGTGCGGAAGCATCTCATCCCTGTGCGCCATCAATAACGCAGGCGAGAAACCTTCATATATTCGGGTTTCTAAAGCATCCAAGTGCCCGCGGCTGTGCGTCATATTGCAGCACGCACGCCTTCTATACTCCATCCGCGCCACTGCATGAGCGCGAGTTTGCTAGGCTGCTTTGATCAGAGTCACCCGGTAAACATGCTGAAAGCTCTTCAGACCCCGGTTTTTCGTTACCGCCAAAAAAATAAAATTAAAGCGGCGCACATTAGTGACGCACTTTGAGAACGTCTTCGCAGCACGTGCCGTATCAAATTTACGTAGCAAACAGTATCTTCAACTTCGAACTGACGATTTTACTAAGAGACGCACGCACATTTATACACGCTTGACCATCGTTCTACGACGCTGCTGGAATAACAACACAATAAACAGAGCAAGGACGAAGATTGGAGGCATGCAGACCTGCTTCGAGCACACTTCGATCGTTAGGCAAGGTTTATCTTTCCCTCAGGCCACTAACTATGAGAAAGCTTACCTCGTTCTTTCAGCTGCATCGGTTTCGACGGTTAAAACGCCGAAAAGGTTCACCGCGACACGATTGTGGCCTTTTACAATGAAGCAAAGGCCTAATCCGACGTCATTTATTTCCATAAGCATTCGTCCCTTCTAACCCAGATTCCTCTTAAACGCTCGTAAGGAGAAAAAATGTGGTTGATCCCTCTTATATAGGAATCGGTATAGAACACGAAAGTGAAACGTGTCTTCACAGAAGTAGTGTAATGTTTATTGCACATTGATATATAATGTCTATTGGTGTTTTGTGGCTAAAGCGCCCTTAGGCGTTGATGCACCCACGCTGACGCCTGGTGGCACGTCTCCTCCATCACGACTACCAACGTCGATGACCATGAGCAACCGTCGTGCATATGGAAGCTGCACTACGCTGCACACGCTAGCACAACGCGAAAGACGAAGCACGTAACTGACACACTAATACAACGCGCAAGACAAAGCACGTAACTGAATCGTCACCGAGTCAAATCAGCGCGTACAGCGCGTCGTAATTGCAGCCTCCGCGATCAACTTCAGAAACATTTTCAGAGCTAATTGCGGAGGCCACGCTCCGCTGTGCTGAGTACGGTGAACGCCACCTAAGTGGCGTTGGTAGTGCTTCTTGATGCCAGCGTCCCTTCGAATGCTGGCATCGAGGCGTCGTAGTGCTGAGACCACCGAAGCGTTCACTGGCGGTGCGCGTTAGTGTCATAATGCAGTACTTCTCTTTTCTGCTCGTAGGCGGCGGCACCGCCCCGAGCAAGAGCGCGGGTACACGGAGGAGTGTTAGATATATAAGGCGCGTCTGTGTAGCTTTCTGCAAATGCGTTTGTGGCGCAATGGGTTAAACGCTCGGCGATCTATCGTCGCGGACCGAGAGGTCGTGGGTTCGATTTCCAAATTTTGCATGTTTGTGGAACTTTTTCTTCTGGCTTCTTTCTTTGTATTATGTTCTATGACGTATTTCCGTGACGGAAATACGTCAGTGAAGTCTTGGTGGACCCCGGCATAAAACACTTTCGTGTTAAAAAATGGAAGATTCCAGTGGAGTCTGATTCGCGTGCTGTTGGAAGGAAGCTACTAGCAGGTTCTGCGAAACTACCCTTTTGAATGTAGAGATGAGAGATTTTCCGTCAGGGTAAATATTGCTTTTGTTTTTGTTGCATTATAAAGGAATATTCTCATGAAGTCTTGCTTTGTGTTTCTTCCCCTCTCTGTCTGTTGCGCCGTGCTAATCCGAAACCCTAACCTGTGTGTCCCTCCTGAATGAGCGTAACGAAAGTCTCGAAGTACGCTTATATAAGTAAACGAAGAAAGTATGTGCTTTGCGTAGCTAGTGCCTTTCTTAGATCTCGTCGTTTAACTTGTCGGATTTCAGAAGAGACAAAACTGCGCAAACTTTCACAGAAACTGGACACTATGTGCTCCTATAAGAAAGCATGGAAAGCTATAAATCTGCTTTTTTATGTTTGGGATTCACTTTTGCGGCTTCATTGTAAATGTTTTTTTTTTTTTTGAACGATTGTAATGGCGGATGCTTCATACGAGCTGCTTTCGTTTGCACACAAGAGCGCTTCTTAAAAGGGTCTTGCGCGCAGTCAAGACTGGGCACAATATGTTATCGAACGCGCTGTTCCGTAAGAGAAAGCTGCAACAAAGGAACATTTCTATATTTCATACCAGGAAAATCTAGTAACTGTTACTATGTATCTGCTTCCAGGCAGATATACAATATGGGGTTACAAAATGTGTTGACAGATGAAATTGATTGATGACATTTATCGTCAAAATGCGACATACAGTTTATGAGAGGCACTTTTACAATCTGTGGTTGGTTAATGAATACGCAAAGCCCGCAGTCAGAGCGTTTTGGTGCCAGCCACATCAAACTGTGGTTGTGGAAAGCGAGGATTCGAAACCGTGGCCTCATACTCAGAAGCAATATTGTTGTCCTCTTTTCTGAACCCCCCCCCCCCCAAAAAAAAAAAAAAAAAAGAAACCCTTCAACTTGCTTTCCTGGTTTTTACAAAGCATGACTTTATGCACATAACTTACGCCATAGCCTCTCAGCAACCGCGGCGGGTAAGTGCGTGGATTAACAGGCGACGCTAAAGAATGTACAGTAATAGTGACGAAAGCTGAATGACATTATCAACTCAATTATATAAACTGGCAACCTAATTTTCAATTCAACCTAATTTCAGTGTTAATACCACCATTCGAGACTCTGAGTTGACTGAAAATTATGCTTGGTACATGCTTCAGCGGCGAAAACTGACCGGTTTAAAGTTACAAAAGAAAGCTAGAAAGAAACATCATTGCACGCACATGGACATATATTTTGCGAGACCTTCGTACCTTCAGCCTCATTATTTCTGGGGTTTGCTAAGCTTAAACGAGGCTTTGATGTTAGCTATATTTTAATCTGACAATAATGCTTTACGTGCACTTATCAGGAGGAAAACAGAAAAAAAAAACTAGTAAGCATAATCAATCTGCTGAATACTTTTGCACGGCAAGAGTAAGGCTAAGAAAGCCTGCATATATGTATGAGACGTTTCAACGTTGTATCCGCTGATCCTAAATGGAGCACGATTATATGCAATCATTGTTCCCTAGCCCGCCTTCATCGCGGCTCACGACACCAATACTTTTATGCAAATCCTACGCTTGCGTATGTTATGTGCATAAAGCCATGCTTTGTGAAAACGAGTAAAGCAAATTTGGGAAGGGTTCAGAAAAGAGGATAAGAATATTTAGCCAAGGAGCAAAGGCTGCTGAGATAGTCTGCTTGCGAAGAGCCATTTTATCTCCTGCAATGAACCTTCCATTGAGCAAACATTGCTCAAGTTAAAAATTTGTGAAAATGAACATGGACTACTTTCCCGATATACGCTATCGCTTTTCCGAAAAAAGAATTCTGCGCATTTTGACATTTTATTCGGCCTTTATTTGGCAACACCTGTGAGTTGCCTTACAATATAGCAACGCTGCCATGTTGAATGGCAGGCAGACTCCAAGTGGGGTAGTTTATTTAAATATTTATTTATTTGATTATGCATACTGACGATATCACCGGAGATTATTCGAGAGCAAGTGTATACAAAGTATTTCACAATGAAATGTAAACATAACATAAAATACTATTATAAACACTGTAATACGGTTTGACGACAAAAAAATGCGGACTGCACAATGGCGTACTAATACATGTATAACCGTTCGTAGCACAATTGAGGAATGAATTAAGTTCAGAAGGTTCAGATAAGCACAATATGGGGGAGGGGGGGGGGGTGCAAAATACAAGATAGGACACCCATGGCACTCTATATGGCGGTACTGAGAAATAGAGCCTGGCCATGGTGTTGTATGGATGAACGTGTTAGCAACAGTTGATGCAAGAAATGCTCGATAGAAATAAGATTCTACGATGCTGAACATTCAGAATAACAATTCTACAGAGACAGAGAATTGGGTCAATGCTGTAATGGCAGAATTTGACTTTTACACTGCAAAGACGAATCTCTTAGTTGTTACACTGAGAAAAGACTAAACACCCTCAGGATACGGGGCGTCAATTTCGCTGCACACAACAACAACAACAACAACAACAACAACAACAACAACAACAACAACAACAACAACAACAACAACAACAACAACAACAACAACAACAACAACAACAACAACAACAACAACAACAACAACAACAACAACAACAACAACAACAACAACAACAACGACAACGACAACAACAACAACAAAAATACGGGAAGCAAGCCTCAGCTTCCGGTGTTGGCAGGTCAACGATAAACCTCCAACCACTCTTGATCTCTTAGAAAGATTACCTGCAGTGAAAAGCGCGACTGAGAAAAGAGAGAGAAAAAAATAAAGATATAAGTAGAACGCTTAAAAAGGTAGCCGGGCTAGACAAATACATATAGTGCTTGTGATCTGGTACCGCGAAATTAGGTGACCGTTTGATAAGTTTTGTTAGCCCGGCCAACACGCGAAGACCTTCTGCACAAGCAGAGCGGTGTTCCGCTATCTGAGCAGTTGCAGCGCGCCTCCGTATGTCCCGAAAGAAAGCAAAGCAGGTGTAGAGAAAGACAGACTTAAGCTGCTTAAGCGGAGATCAGGAGGTGTACGTCTTTTCCCCCAAATGAAGAATCGCTGACACTTGCGCAGACATCCCTCGCCGTACTTCTTTCTGCTTACTCGTTCTACCAATCATACTTACAAAACACCATCTGTGCTGTCATGTTACCGTTCCGCCCAAGCGCGCTCTCGTGCTCTTTTGCGTCACGCTTACAGAGACGAATCGGCTTTGGTTTGCGCCAATTTGTACGACCGAAAGCCCGACTGCGGGGCCTCGGGCGATTTTCATTTCTCTTTCGCATATAGCGCGCGCGCGCTCTCGCAATCGTTCTCTTTTGCACCAAGGGAGCTTGTGGACCGCATAAGGCTGATGTACGCGCGAGCGCCGTCCGATTCCGCGCTCACACTTCAAGCCCTTCAGAGAACGAATGTGCCGTAAAACAAAACAAAAGAAAAAAAAGGAAAAGAAGGGAACGGCGTCGTCCGTCGCTGCTGCCTTACTGGGACCATGCTTGACAAACGGCCCAGTTGCAGAGACGGTGTGGGCTATGCGGTGGAGAGGGTGAGAGAGCGGAATGGAGAAAACGGCGAGAGCCAGTGATTTGCTCCGAGCTCGCTGCTGCTGCTGCTGTTGCGGCGCTTCGGCGTCGTTCACCGCGGACTAGCTCTTAACTCGCAAGGGAAACGTTCTCGTTCGAGGCCTTGGCGCGCGTAAAAGTGCAGCCGGCAGGAGCGAGCGACGCCGCTTCGGCAAGGAGAAGACAGCGGTGCAAAAGTGCCGCCGCCGCGGCAAATGTTCAGTGACGCGAACGGCTTTTCCTTCGGTGGGGAGAGCGGCTGCGGTCGCCGGCATGGCGGAGCCATCTCGTTCTGGTGCGCCACCGCCGCTGGTCGGTCGCTGGTTGCCGATTTGCATCCGAGCTTCGCCTGCCCGCTGTCTCCTCGTGTTTTCTCTGCTCGGAGTGACGGGAAAGAGTGGAAGGTGAGGGAGGGGGGAGGGGGGGGGGACTAAACGCGATAAAACTTTCATTTCGGAGTTGTTGGGCCGCGTGATGCGTATCGATTCCGACGGAGACGACGACCACAACCGCTACGTACGTGACGGCTGTCGCCCACCCGCAGGCCCGGCCATGCGTACATCCGCCCCTACTGCCCCAACACGCTGCGCCCACCCGCCCACCCTTGCAGACTTTCATCGCGGTGTTTTCTCTTTTGTTTCTTGCATTTCGCTTCGATGCTGCAGTTTGCTTTCGGAGCCCGTCTTTTGATCTTTCCTTGTTTTTTAAGCGGGAGGAGGGTTGTTCTCGAACATGGGGAGAGAAAAAAAAGAGACAAGCCGTGTAGCCGACTACGCGTACTTAAACAGGCTGCGATGCTGAGGAGCGGACGCGCACTCGTACGCGACACGCGTACACAAAGACGCAAACAGAAGGAGGGAGAAGGGCCGAGCAATGAGTGGTGCGTATCCAAAGAAAACGCGATCTGCGCTCGCCCGACTCATTCAAAAGGAGAAACGCGACTCAGTTTCGCGTTTCTCAAAAGACGTATATACCAGAGAGCCGCGACGGGCTCTTTGATGGCCTGCGCGCTCACTCGTCTCGTCGCAAATAGAAGCGGCGTGCGCATCGGTTGTGAAAAGAACAGCTCTTCGGCGAAGGGGGCCGAACACTGGCAGGATGGCGCGCCGTTGCCACCCGTTCGGCATTCACCCTGAAAGAGCCCCCTCCGCCACCTCCGCAGACACAGAACCGGCCACAGTCGCACAAATGGAGAGATGTGTTTCTTTCTCGTTGCCTTCGAACAAAATAAGGCGTCGGCAGAGCCCGTGTCAACAAGCGGATCGTTCGTTGCCCGTTGACTTAAGCCCCTACATTATTCCGCTGCGAAATATCGTTTTGCTTCAACGGGCTTGTGCCAGTGTAAACACAAATAAAATACGACAATTTTATTTGTGTCACTGAAGTAATTCCGCGCTTTGTTTCGTGAGCGTGGGTGCTAATACAAACTAAATAAAATAGAGACAAGAGGGAACGCGAACAAGGGTGGCCTGGAACGCAATATGCAGAAAGAGTTGAGCTTCTTGCATCAGCGCTTTCACTCGATGGAAGCTCTCTAAGCTCAGCGCTCACTACGGCAACCACGTTAGGAAAGTCGGCTTCTAACAAGCCGTAAGTCTTAAATGAGGGTAAGTGCGAATCAATAGATGCTTATCTGTGCTTACAGATAAAGATGATGGTGTTCAATTATGAGTTCTACTAAGCAACGCTTGATGTCGATCCATTGGCATTATTAAGCGCTTACGTTGGAGGGAGAACGCAATATTACGCTTGCTGGAACATCCGTGTAACCTATATGAATATAAACTAGATTGAAGTTTCACCGCGAAACTTGTCTCTATTTTCGTCCTCATCAGAATACACCGCCGGCTAGTCATAGTTCAAGTTGATATGAATAAACATTCACTAGGAAGATCGGTTGCCAGAACATGGTGTATAGCTTTGCGGGCATAATGACACATTTGAAAGAGGACGCGTTTTTTCATTACATGCGTCACTGCAGCAAATTAGTCCGTTTGAGTTACTTAACGCCATATTATGACGGGAGTCACAAAATATTTTTGTTTCGCCTTAGCGGATCCAACGAAAAGCATGCATATATACAGCACAACGTCAAGCAGGACTACACGAAATGCTCTTCGTAATATCTACCGTGCGACACAAACACATCCTGACAATTTGGTGTGTGCATAATGTGGGGCAAACATGAAGTGAATGAAAACAGTTGCTTCACTGTAAGTTCCTGCTTTTTAACAAATACTGATTGCAGTATTTAAGAGGCTCAGCCATCTTTTCAATGCGGATTTACGAAGCCAACTCCCCCCCTCCCCCTTTTTTTACTAATGCCCTGGGATTTCGCTGGCGGGTGTGCGCGCACCAACACGCACGTACGCATGCATGCACGCCTAAATAGAAAAGACACCGTGCCTGGAGGCTGCTACAGTAGGTCGGCTATTTTTGTTGTGTGACCAGCGTTCATGGTATGACAATGCTTCAGGCCTTACAAAAAGAAATATTAGAACGAAAGAAAGCAAGCAGGCAAGCAAGCAAGAAAGAAACCTATAGAAATCGCAATAAATAAATAAAAAAGAAATAAATTTATAAGTGAATAAATAAATGAATAAAAATAAATAAATAAGAACCAGGCTTGTGCTGCCCTGTTACAGTCTGCATTTTCTCCAGAAATAATAGCAAAAAATAAATTATAAATTTTTACGAACGTTGACGTTCTTCACCTAATAAATTGCTACATTAGAGTGTAAAGACAGACTTTTCGATTGCTACGCACGGTAGGAAGCTTAAACACGGCTGAGAAAAATTATATCCACTGACCATGTGCCGAACATGACACGCGTGCTCTGTGGTGTGGCAAATACGCTAGTTCTCGGGTAAGTTGTGTTCCCCTACAACCCATTTCCGGAATGCTATAAAATTAGGAACCATCCTAGAGCAAGCGGACGCAAAAAATAGCTGAATAAATAACTATATAAAAATAATATAGAAACAGGACAAGGCTTGCCAGGGCAACAGTTAACGATGCAGCCTAATGACCTTTCCTTGTTGCTCTAGATGGCCCCTCTCTAAAAACGGACATGCAGCTACTTAGCATTGAAAAATCCACTTTCTCTGAAGTTAGCAATGTTTTAGAAAGCTCAGATCATTTTCACTGTTTTTTCGTCACAATTTCGCTTACTTTTAAATGGCATGGCCACGCTGCGAACATACACGACAGAAATGAGTAGTTTTAAACTCGCAACATCATTCATCATCTCGAGAAAAGAGCCCACGAATGTACTTTATGCAGGTTTAAGGCGGGCTACCATGATAAAATAGCTCTGAGCGAAACGACATAAGGAATAAATCACAACATGATGCGAATGGATAAAAGTATAACGCATGCGACAAACGGGACGGAACATGGTTGTATCCCAGAATGCACTTACCACCCAGCACAAGCGCCGTTGATTGAAACCAAAACAAAACCACGTATGGCGAAAAAAATGTGCCGCTCAAACAGAGCGAAAACTTGTTTTCTAGTTTTTTTATTGCTGATTTGCTTATTTAATTTTTAAAATTTTTCTCTCACTACATATTGCTTTTGGGTTGCTTAAACAAATCACTCGAATACGAAAAGGCTTTCACCTCTTCGGACTTCATATTGTCCTGAGAGAGTGGGTATTGAAGTGGAAGTCAGGTGAGAGAGTAATGATAACGATCATTCTATATGGACAAATTTTGTTCATCCGGAAAAACAATGTATCGGAGTTCGAAAATGCCCGCACGGTTGACTTGAGTTGCAGACAAAAAATTCACAGGGTCTCTGATGTTATCCCTAAGACGACTTGAAGGCGAAAGCCCAAATTCCGATGCAATAATTAGCCAGTTTAATTAGCCACTTTAATTCGCTATGTAATCCACCATAATTCGTTAAGTCATCCACTTTAATCGTTAAGTCATCAACCTTAAATCGCTGAGTCATCCACTTTATTCGCTTTGTTATCCCTCTTATTTCGCTTTGATACCACCTAATTCGCTTCGTCATCCTCCTAATTCGTTTAGTAAATCACTTTATTTCACTTTGATTATACTTAATTCACTTTGATTCCTCTTCATTAACTTTGATTCCACTTAACTCGCATTAGTTCATCTTAATTCAGTCATTCCTCTTAAATCTCTTTGTCCTCCTTTCTAATTCGCTTTCATTCTTCTGAATTTGCTTTGATTCCTCTTATTCACTTTGATTCCACTTAAATCACACTGATTCATCTTGATTCAGTTTGACTCCTCTTAAATCGCTTTGTCCTCCTTCCTATTTCGCTTTGATTATTCTTAGTTTGTTTGGTTACTCTCGATTCACTTTGTTTCCTCCTAATTGACTTTGATTCCACTTAAATCGCATTAAGTCATCTTGATTAAGTTCGAATCCTCTTAAATCACTTTGTCCTTCTTCATAATTCGCTTTGCTTTTTCTCAATTTGCTTTGATTACTCTTAATTTACTTTGATTACGCTTAATTCGCTTCGTCATCCTTCTTAATTTGCTTTGTCATCCACTCATGCCACGTCATGCTTTGACCCGTTTTACCGGCCTTTAACTTGCTAAAGAGCTCACCAATCTTTTTTATGCGATACGTGCTGACTGCCTGTTTTCACTCAAGGACGTTGAAGGTCGACTGAACGATGAGACATACGTATAAGGCTTTCGCCTTAATATATCAAAGCTAGCCACCTCTGGTATAGCCTCATCCCTTCTTCATGAGATTTTAGAGAAAATATAGTCCCTACCGTAGGTTATTTATTTCCTACCATCGTATAATCATGAAAATGTTGACGAAGTGACAGTTGTCGATTGTGTTCCAACTCATGTCAGAATTATGAATTTGTGCCCCTGTAAAGCGTGCTTTGCCTGTAAGACAAACGTGTATTTAAAGAAGACAACTTCTGGCTACATTTTTCCTTCGTGTACGTGTACTTTTGTTGTGAGCATCACAAAGCACAAAACTGGGCACTGAGCGCTACTACCAACTGCCGCACCTCATAATTTAGTCTTCGAGTAGCAACATCCACAATGAGTCTACGTGTAGATGTAGCCAGCAGAATCTCGAGATCTACATTTACAAAATGATCACACCTACTTTTTTTTTTCACGAACATCACGGCTTTTGTTTTTATATAACCACTGAGCGGTAAGCTTTTATCAAACAATGATTCCTCATAGTGAAGCGAGATCGAAAGCTGCTGATAGCAGGTCTATGGCAAATCTCTGCTCATTCGCACACGTTGGTTCTCCTTGACCCACTCTATAAGCCGAAGCTTGCGAAGTCCGCATCTGTGAGTCGTGAAAGAGGTTCCTGCCTCGGAAATGGTGAATACACCATTGTTTCCGTGAAAGAGATGTGCATTTACATCTGGCGCAGAAGGAGGATTTGTAGCTCGGCATCATTATCCTCGGTCGACTATCTGTCTTGAACGCTCGACGCCGGCATTGTGAAGAACTTTAGCAGCCACTAACGACAGCGAATACCTTCCATGGGACGTCACTAATTATCTGCTGCTTTACAAACCACTAGGGAAGTAAGGGCATGCCTGCTTCAGCAAACTGCGAGGTAATACAGTTTTCATAAAGCTATACGGGAATGTACGGCTTGGTTTCTTGACAGGACAGACAGTCGTGCATGTTACAGGGTGTTTTCACGTCCAATTTGTGGAATGTTCTAGCTTTAAGTAAAGAGAAGATAAACTGAGTTAAGCCGCGTTAGGAAGCGTTGTACCTCTTCGCTGCATAACCGCATAGTTTCACGCTTTTACGCTGCGTTGTGCCAAGTTAAACTAAGGGTACTTTAGATCGAGTTAAGTTTCTGTTCGGCAAATGAGACAGGTGTCAGCTTAAGCAAAACAAAAAAATGTGGTTGATCCCTCTTATATAGGAATCGGTATAGAACACGAAAGTGAAACGTGTCTTCACAGAAGTAGTGTAATGTTTATTGCACATTGATATATAATGTCTATTGGTGTTTTGTCGCTAAAGCGCCCTTAGGCGTTGATGCACCCACGCTGACGCCTGGTGGCACGTCTCCTCCATCACGACTACCAACGTCGATGACCATGAGCAACCGTCGTGCATATGGAAGCTGCACTACGCTGCACACGCTAGCACAACGCGATAGACGAAGCACGTAACTGACACACTAATACAACGCGCAAGACAAAGCACGTAACTGAATCGTCACCGAGTCAAATCAGCGCGTACAGCGCGTCGTAATTGCAGCCTCCGCGATCAACTTCAGAAACATTTTCAGAGCTAATTGCGGAGGCCACGCTCCGCTGTGCTGAGTACGGTGAACGCCACCTAGTAGTGCTTCTGCGAGAACGCGTTGGTAGTGCTTCTTGATGCCAGCGTCCCTTCGAATGCTGGCATCGAGGCGTCGTAGTGCTGAGACCACCGAAGCGTTCACTGTCGGTACGCGTTAGTGTCATAATGCAGTACTTCTCTTTTCTGCTCGTAGGCGGCGGCACCGCCCCGAGCAAGAGCGCGGGTACACGGAGGAGTGTTAGATATATAAGGCGCGTCTGTGTAGCTCTCTGCAAATGCGTTTGTGACGCAATGGGTTAAACGCTCGGCGATCTATCGTCGCGGACCGAGAGGTCGTGGGTTCGATTTCCAAATTTTGCATGTTTGTGGAACTTTTTCTTCTGGTTTCTTTCTTTGTATTATGTTCGTGTGACGTATTTCCGTGACGGAAATACGTCAGTGAAGTCTTGGTGGACCCCGGCATAAAACACTTTCGTGTTAAAAGAATCCTGAAACATGGAGGTATCACCCAAGAGAAACTGAAAAGGTGACGGAATGTAGCGAGAAATAACTGGCAAAAATAGTGGCAAAGGTTCCAAAGGGCGTCAACTTCAGATGTCAAAATGATTAAGATTTTACAACATCTACGATTTTCGGGTTTCTGCTGCTACAGAATCGAAAACATGAGATCGCGTGGAATTTCGCAAGACATAGGAGTTAGTTATCTCAGTCGCTGTCGTTATTTGCAAGGAAGGGGGAAAATGGTTGATTTCAGTCTCGCAGATACCGTTAATTTCAGTTTCTCGCCACATGCGATACAACTTTTAAGATTTGGACACGCGGCAAATTCATAAAAAAGGGGGCGCTGGTGTCTGCAGTGATATGGCTGGGGTGTTCGCGCCGTTGTCGTCGGGTACAGTTCTGGGTGGTGATTGTGTCTTGTTTGGCGATTCACTTTTTACCAACGATGCTCAATGCATAACATATTAGGGTCAAACGTATTGACTTCACTATATGCATATTTTCATAACCTGCACGCTTCTTTACGGCAGAGATTTTCATGAAAAAGGAAAGAGAATGGCAGCAACGAGCAATAAGCTACTTCGAAGTGTGTCAACTAAAACTAAGACATAAATCTTTGGAGCGCCCTCCGGGCGATAAGAAAGTCTGATGATAACCTATCGCAGTACATATCGCACTATGTATCGCACACAAATGCACCACGAGAAAAGTTGTTTCTTTCAACAGCCGCTAGGCAGCATTCATTGAAACAACCGGTGACCGTGCCAGGGTGACGGTTGCACTCCACTACGCCTCTCCGCTCACGACGGCAAGCAAAGAGCAATACAATTGACGCACAGTACGATTTGCTCTGTGCCACTCTTTGCTTTCTACATCTCTTAAAAGAGCATTAGAAGGAAAAGGGACACCTCCGCGCCGACGAAGCTTTTTTTATTTGTGTTGCTGTCATCGTTGTGATCAGTAACCATGCGAGAGTGAAAGTGAAAGTCGTAGTGGTTCGCTCTCTCAACGCGTAGTGACAGACTAGAGTCAATGATGAGAGACGCGGCGTTTGAAACGCTTGAAGTTTGAAGAAGTTTGAAGCACTTGGAGCAGTACCAAGAAATTGAACCCCAGAACACTTGATTGAGCAAACTCCTAGAGAAATCCGCGTCAACGAAATAATTTCGCTATTGACAACGCGAACGGTTTATCGCACAAATATAGCGAAGCTACGAAGCCAAGAGTGGCCAAACAAGGCGAGCGTTTACTGCTTGTGAGCAGCTTTTGTTGGTACTTTCTTGATCGTCTAACCAAATACGACGTCCGAAACAACCAAATGATAGCCGAGCTTCTGTGAGTCAAACTGTAACGAAGTAATTATTCACGTCTTGCAGTTACCCGGCACCTTTGTGTGTCTGCATTCGGGTATTTTCTCGTGCGGAGTGTGTCCACAATTTTGAAAGTGCGCAAGCGTGTGGGAACGGAACATGTTCATGGCTTTACATATTCTGTGCGCATTAGAATTATGTGCTGTCATTCCTTCTTTCTTTTTTTTTCTTTTTATTAAACTATTTGTATTCCTCATTGGCGTGTACCGCCAGACTCGGCGCGCCAAGTGCATTAAATTTCCTTTGGCGGTTTCTTGCGTATGACTTAGCCAATGTTTCCTTTGCTTTGTCTTAGATAGGGTTAATTTACTGTGTCAACGCCTTGAAGTTGATTAGCGTAGTGTTAATCATCCACAAAAATGTCTACGAATGTATCGGCGAAATACAATCTTGATGGCTGTTTCAATGACAAGATGCTGTGTTTTTTCCCTTTTATTTGAAAATCAAGCTTGAATAAAATTGCACAACGTCTGCGTGTAGTTCCATGCTATGCGGATAAAAAAATATCACCAATTTCAGGTGATTGTTCCTGTTTGTGCAACCTGACGCTGCTATCTCGCATGTTATGCCACATTGCTCCCAGCGCGTCATTAAAATTTTGTGCTGCTGTCTATTGATGTTTCTCAAATCAGCCGTGTTAACGTTGACATCTTCCAAACATTGTTAGCACATGCGTTGGGCAGCTGTTGACGAAATACCTGCAATAATGCTCAGGAATTTATTAACTCAAACACCTCCATGTACTAGTCAACTGGTAATTCAGCGAGGTGGGTGCATTGAAGGTAATGGTTCTACTGCTAGACATGTGCTTTAAAACTATACAGGGCTTCAAATGGCTGTTGCTTTGTTTTGTGAGCTCTTCTAAGACGTAAGAGGCACTTTCTCCTGAAATGTGCACTTTATGACTACGCTTTGCAATGAAAAATTAAACTGGAAAACGTCGTCGTCCCAGGTATTTCTGTGGGACGACGAAGTTTTATTTCTGTAACCCCAACCAGCCATCGCTATTGTCAACAGTGCCACCGCGTGCTGCCCATGTCAGCAACTACAGTGGGCATATAAATACATCTCAAACTTTAATGAATAACTCTCAGAGGAAACGATCCTGGGACCATGGACTATCTATTCTTGCATGCGAAAGGCCACAAAAGCCCTTCTGCACTTCTTGAAGGGGACTGGACTGTATGAGCGCTTGTGACCGTAAACCTTCCTCTGAAACTGGCTGTGTGAGTGACTGACTATTATTTTTCTTATCGTTCCTTCTTATCTATTCTTTCCCTTTTCCTCTCTCCAAGCGTAGGGTAGCCGACCGGGCACGTCCTTCGTTAACCTCCTTACCTTTCCCCTCTCGTTTATCTCTCGGTCTTTAATGATGAAAACACCTAGGTGCAATCAGTGTAGGATGATTGTATTTAAATGTGCTTTAGTCCTGGTATTTAAGTTTTCGGAGCTTTATGTTGATCTCGGAAGTGGGTGACGAAGGCATCAATGCCTTTGAAACTTGTCAAACTGAACACAATTTATGAGACTGCTCGTTTCCAGAATTTTTTTAAGCTAGGCTTTACGCACTAAACCATCGTCCATTCGCGGAGGGCGTGATTTTGCATCTTAATGGCAGTCAGTTAGTTTCGCTTTTGGGCTGGTGCATAAACTTTGCATTAGCTTCGCACCATTTATCAAATAGAGTGACTTAATCTGTAAGCAACACAGCGGCAGGCCATTTTATCGTAAGAAACAATAAAGCTGGTACACCGGTGAACTGAAGGTTAAAATTTCACACGGACTCAGGTAAGAAAAATTGTAAACATGAGCAGAAGAAAAGAGCGACACATTAAAGCGCTTGCGTATTCGAGACCCCACGACGAAACTGTAGAGCGCTTTCACAACTTCTGCTGATGGCAACTTTATGTCGTTACATTCGACTGGCAGTTTAGCAAAGTTTCGAGTATATTGATCCAAGGTACTCGGATTTGCAAAGACTGCCAGAAGTTTCTTCTAGTTGAGCCCAATTTCGTCAGAGGAAATTAGCTTGAAACCTAATTTTGCTAAGACTTCGAGGCGCCTAATAAGAGCCTGCACGACCGTTTATTGCGAGCATCATAATCCCTGTAATAGGGTTACCGACTTTCGCTTGCATATTCTCTGCGTCAGTAGTCATTTACATGACGCCGAAACGCAGGTCAGCATTGGAGGCGTATAATGATCCGTGCATTGCCGATAGAGGCCTGGATAAGTCGGCAAGTTAAGCCCCTTTCATTACTGCATTAGGAAAAGCAATTATGGCTCGATGGACGCGTAATTGAAGCTGTTATCTTATTTCATCAATTTTTTTTGTCCATGCACACCGCTCTTGATGCTCGAAAAGCGACTGAGATGTGTTCGATTGCTGTCCTCAGGATATTTAGTTTGTTTGTTCTTTTTTTTGTTTATTTTAGCAGAAAAGTTTATTACTACGCAAACACTTGCAAACAATATAGAAGTTCACAAGAAGATGGACGCTTGAAGTGATTAACGGTGGGCGAACATGGAATGAAGCTGGGGCCAACGCTTCGACAAGGTGGACTTGTGTTTGCCAGGACTTCTTTCTGAAGAAGACAAGTTTTCTTGTCGAAACAATGACTCTAGAGGCGCTCCTTCGTCGACAAGAACATCAGCGTGTTTTGCCTAGTAGTACCCCCGATCAGTGTTTGACGTATATACATGCGCAAATTCTTTTCAAAAATGTGACGAACCGGATGATCTGGAAATGTGCGGGTGCTAAGGGGACCTCGAAACAGATGACAATGTTATCCCCGGTTTCTCACAAATTTCATCCACCTTGGTGCACTTCTACCGTGAAGGCCGGAGGATGCACAATTCAATCTGAGTTTGAAGCCAACTTTAGAATCATATGCTCAAGTTTCAGTACACGGTTGTACCCCGGAAACCAAATGGCAGTGAGTTGGTTGCGCCGCCCACGAAAAAAAAAAGAAAGAGCTAACCTAGAGTTACCACATTAGACGAAGCGCAAAGTAGACAATTACAAAGTTTGAGAGAAGTCGGCTAGCTATGGTTAAAATGACAGGGAATAATCGATACTGTTCAGGTGCCAACGAGTATGAGAAGTCTTCCCGAACTGTGATCAGAATCCTTACAATTCCCTCTGTGGAAAACATGCCAGCTTTATGGGTTCTGTAGCTTGAGTCACAGTGTTCAAACAGAAGCGCTTTATCTCCAATTTTGTATCCCTGTTCCCAGCACAGGGTTGCCAGCCGGTACTTACACTGGCTAACCTCCTTGTCTTTCCTTCCCTTACTGTCTCTCTCTGTCACAGAACAGCTGCGACACAAAATTACCAAAGCCCTACACGTGGCGTCCCTCTACAACGCATTTAGCCGAAGGGATGGAAACTTGTCCGCTTGAGCACAACAAGTAAAAGGCGGCGCTCGTTCGCTAAATGCGCTTGTACTGAGTGTCAGCAAGCGACAAGATCTGCATGTAAACATTCTCTGGACAGAGAGTGCTAAAAACCGCACAACGGATTGACGCATTGCGGCGAAGCGTAGTACATAGGCAAGCAGTGTTGCGCAAGAGTTGTTTCACAACTTCATTTAAGACTGGACGCCGTAGAAGCACCGCGCCGGAACAAGCTTTCTGAGAGTGCAGAATGCGTTGCCGCCTTCCTAATGTGCTCTTACGTCTTGCACAAGCTCTTAGCTAGTCTGTTTATTGCCGCGGCAATTTCTTGGTTATTCATTTTTCTTCGGACGTGCGTAGAGGGCCGTAATATCGCTTGTTACATTACTCGCCCGCCGGCGGTTTTTCCAAGAACACCACTATTCGCGCAGCTTTGTCGCATGGTACATAGTAATGCGTTTTTTGGCACCGATGTAACGCACCTCGCTTGTCAAAATAAGTTATAAAACAACAGATTTTTTTTTTGCTTTCCTGGAGTGGCACTTGTTCCATTATTTTGCAATAGCTTTTTCGGAAAATTGGCTATGAACTTCCTGTTTCCTAATGTTTTTGTTTTTCTGCTTGGGTGTTTAATGCAACAAGGAACAAAGAGCTACCTGCTCCTAATTAGTGCCCATCGCTTACATGCGTATTAAAAGATACCGTATATATGCATCGTTGAAAACATATTGCCCTTTTTGATCAGATGTGCTAAAAGCTATACCTTATAAGAAATTACGTTGTATCCCCTTAGTAGAGCGATGAACGGGGCTACTTGGTGCAGATTCATGATTAAGCTGCGCTGACTTTTAACAATAAAAATATGAAAGACTGCGACAAGGAAGGACTAAGCGAAAACTACCAATTATTCAATCCTGTCAGTGAACACGTTTATATACATGGTCATAGGAATCAAATATAAGTAGTTGCAAGAGAGAAGAGAGCAGACGTGATTTGAAAGTCAACAGGTGGAGTAGGGTGGGGCGGAGGTAAGCGGTGGGAAAGGGGGGGGGGGGTTGCGCGCATAAAAGGAGTAGGTTAGGTAAGTCCGCTTAGAGATAAGCTGCAATAAAAGCTGTGTCGCCTTTCACTTCCGCAAACCTAACCTAGTTCCGTTAGGCCCTTCCCTGTACGCCACCCATTTGTCCCTCTTTTCCGCACACTCCTCTGTTTCTTTTCCCAGTTCTAACCTGACAATTCTTGGCGCACCTAACATTCAGCCACCACTTTAGTAAAATTAATATTGTTGGGATGTTGCACAAAGAGGGCGGCATTAAGCACAACGCACAAGGATATAAATGCACTCAATAATGACAAAGGGCAGCCGAGTCGCTCATGGCCGGTAATTCGAAAACACCTGCCTATCTTATTGAAACCTTATTGATGGCGCAGGCAACAATTGGCGTGTTCCACCCAAAAAGAAGAAAAAAATAAATAAAAAGGTATGTACATTCCCTAGAACCAACTGAAAAGAACACTCCGGCCTGAAGTTGAGCTTGCCCGCTTTTCTTCGAACACAATGGAGGAGCTGCGTCGAGCAACGAATAGCTTGCGGCAGCAAAGCGCTATACGGTTTTGGTCGTACAGTTGGACGGCCTTTGAAGGGGCTCCGACAGGAATTCCTCCCAGGAGGCAATCGAACTAAATACTTCTTTTATATACTTATACATACTTTTCTACAAAGAACAAGCATTACATATCACCGTCGAGCCGTGGTATCCAGCTCTGCACAGCGCGTCACCGCTGTCAGGAACAGGCTCACGCGAACATTTGGCCCATTAATTCTCTTAACCCTAGCGGTAAGAATAATAGTAATAAGGGAAGGCCGGGCGAACAGGACCAATATAAAGAGAAAAGAAACTGCTGCGCAGCCAGAAACACCACGAAGAAGAGGACTGTACAACGAAGCACGCCAGTTGGGCGGAAAACTCCAATTCTCCGCGTTGCTTGCTTTAGGGCTGCGATACGTTATTTCTTTTTCCATTTCGTTCTTCTTTTTTTGGTAGCTTGGCTTCTAGTTATCTTCCGGGTTATCCGTTGTCCCAACATTTATTTTTCACTTCACGATATCACTATTGTTTTTTGCACAAGGCAGGAGAGAGAGAGAAAATTCTAGGACGAGATGAAATAATTACACGGCCAACGACAACTACGAGAAGAGCAAAAGAGACAGCGGACGAATTAGAAAGAGAGAAAGAGATGGCGGAAGAGATATGTGGGCAAAGCAACCGAGGCAAGTTAAAGAAGGAACATGGTGTCATAGAACCAAGCATAGGAAATAGGGGGGGGGGGGGGGGCAAACGGGCGCGAAACGCCGAAAGTGCGCAAGAGTTTCGCGCTCTGCCTCATTTATTACGGGAGCGGGCGAGGCATTATCTGCGAATACGCAGCGCGACAGTCACAGCGTAGCGGCAATAGCGAAACGCGAAAAAAAAAAAAAACGCGAAGTATAAGTCGGTGTTTTACGTAACCTACGTCGTATTTTCTCCTTAGTTTTTTTTTTTTCTTTTTTTTTGTAGGTGGCTCCCGTGACGCGTAGTTAGACCGCGGCGGCACATTTGCGAAAGGACGCGCGTGGATAGAGAAGTCCGTACAGAAATAAAGAGGGAGAAAAAAAGAAGAGTATAATGTTAGACATGGTGAATGGGTAAGACACGTATTTCTCAGCGTTTAAATGAGCACAAAAAAGAAAAAGAAAGGGTCGGTGACAATAAGAAAGGTAGACAGAAAAAGTGACAGAATGATTGTGTGTACGCTTCGTGTGAAATGCGACAGTATTTTTCCGAGTGAGAGAGAGAAAGTAAGAAGACTGAGAGAGAGCGAATGCGGAAAGAATAAAATGATCAAACCGGACGAAACACTGAAAGAGACAGGCGGACAAATAAGAAAATGATGGTCGCATACGCGGCCGCCACCTCGCGGAGGCAGGCGAAAAAAAAAAAGCAATAAAGAAAGAGAAAACCGAAGCAACGCTACCCAGTCGCCGTTCCGCCTGCCAACCATCACCTTCCGCCTTCTTCGCGCCCTAGCTCTCTGTCGTCTTCACCGCGCCAACGAGTAACCCGTTTTTGCTCGCGCCGACGAAATAAGCGGATGAGGCGAAGGGCCCTGGGCGACAATGAGAAATCTGGCATGAACGCGCCAGGCGCCAGGACGGCCGCGCACCCGAGGAACGTCGAACGAAGGAGCCGAATGAGAGGGGGGAAGGGGGGGGGGGGAAGGCTTCGCACGTTCCCGGAATCAAAGGGAGCCGCCGCTGCGTTGGTTCTGTTGCTATCGTTCCTTCCTTGCTGGCTGTACGTGTGTGTGCGTGAGCCAGTGCTCGGCATGCAGCGTGTTCCGTGAGAACAGTGGCGGGGCCGATGGCACGCGGAACTCGTGGCTCAGGCCCAGGGGTGAGGCATTGGCAGGAGGCGGGGGTGGCGCCACCCGTTTCGCCTCCTTAGTCGTCGTTGTCGTCACTGGGTTATAATGCGTCGCGAAAGACGAGATAAGTTCCCGCGAGAAATACGCCTGTTTGATGCCAATTTTTTTTATATCTCTCTCTGTTCAGCCTCTTGGGAAGGAGCGAGGAAAAGGAAAGTCGTCATTATTTGGGCTGCGAGGCAGCCCTGCCTGTTCACGTCATCTATTTGGACCGCCTCTGCTTTGTTTTTCTTCTATTCGTATTGTACATCTTCGTATTTTGGCACCCTTATTTGTCTTGTTTGCTCGTTCTACTTCTTGTTTTTCTTTCAACTTATGACTCATACCCACTATGGTTGGTTAGCCGAGATACGGGTCGATAAAGCTAATGACCATAAAATTATATTTCACTCGCGAACTTGCGAAGGAGTATAAATGTAATGTAGCAGGTACCTAACATAAGCATAAGAACCACAAAAACAAGTAAGTAAATAAATTAAACAAAGAAATGAAAGAGAAATTTTATTTATGGGAAATTCGGAGGGGTCAACCTGAGCTAGTGCGCTCGTCTGCTACAAATTACACTGCGCAACAACACGGAAGCGACAATAGAGTCCCAGACAGCCGCTAGAACATCCTAGTGACTGAATCCGAGAGTTGAAGCTCTAATGAGAGGATGACAAGAATTGTCCATTCCAGGTCACGTATGCGAAATGGGAATCCAAAGATTCTCTTTCCCTGAAATAGGAATGCGAATGCGGTGGCCCAATAAGAAGTGATGTATTGTCTCGTGCTCATTGCAGAAAATCCTTCTTTCAAATGTTCAGCATCTTCCCCTTTTTTCAATTCATTCTTGTCTGGCAGAGTTCCTGCTTTCGGAATTTGTAATCTCGAACTCGAAACGTTTTCCTGCGGTGTTCCTTTGATGAAACAGTTGCCATCCAAAGCTTTAATCACTCCAGATCTTCAATTTAGTCGAACGAAGAAACCAGCAAGCGCAATCAACTCGTCTATCACATTTAAAACTTGTAGGAGCACTGAACTACAAAGTCGAAGAGATTGATAACATAAATATGTGCTCGTTTCCCACAATACCTACATCCGCGATGATTATTCTGCGGAGTTTTTCGTTTCATGCATAGCAAGCGGTGTCCTAAATTTCGTTCCCGCCAAGAATGTATACTGATTTCCTTGATATTTTTTTTTTCATTTCTCTGGAAATAATTTTACAGCTTTGCCATAAATGAGTTTTCGTCCACCTAGAGAGTGTACGCAGGAGTCATTTCGCCAAACTATATTCGCGTCAGAAAGGGCCAGCCTAATTGAACCTCGAATGACGACTTTTCACCAGTAACCTTAGGCGTTGACATTACGAACCAGCCAACGTAGACAGTAACGACACGAACCGCATAATGCGACATGGCACCGACTGTAGTACGCGAATCTTAATTAGCAGCTTCCCCTCCACGTTATCAACAATGGCAGCATACTGAAAGGATAACCTCGAGCTTTCACGGCGTTAAGTCGGCGAGAGGGCGCTGTAGTGAAGTTTCATACGACGCAGCCTTTCATGTCCATAATAAATATATCTGATGGCACATAGGTTACACATAACTTGACATACGCACTCTAGAAACGTGACAGTTGGTACATGCTTAAAGGAGAGCTCAGCGAGTTCTCATATTCAGGATGATCTATCACTCGTTTGTATTGACGCTTTTGCTTAGACAATTTGCTGCTACAGAGGAAGTGATCTGTTTTCGATGTAAAAGCATTCGAAGGTTCGTTCTCCCCTGCTCCAACAACTGGAAACTCTACCATTTGGACACGAGACCGCGTTTTGAAACGGGGCGCGTACGAATTCGGCCGGCAGCCTGTATTCAGTCGGGAAGTCGCTGCATGAGCTCAGAGACGGTGGTTGGCCAACGTATTTTCGACTGCGATAGCAGTTAAAGCGGGATTCACACGACGGGATGGCTTGTCGATTCAGCCAGCAAACTAGCATGATTGAAGCTGAGTTCTATAGAATCACGCCGCAAGCAGACGAGCTGCTAGCGGCATGATTCATTGCAGTTCTCCCATGCCCCGGTTGTGTGCGGACCGAATCGGTGATCTTTCCCGTAGTGGGAACCCAGCTTAAGTACTCGAAAGTAGCATTGCTTCGTCCGCTTGTCCACTCTGTTATGCGGATGACAACCCCTGCCATCATCGCCGTTATTCTGCCGGCGCCGGGCTACACCCTTAAGCTCAGCTTCACCATTGCCATAGGAAGAAGAAAAACAAGACTTTGTCCACTACCTTGGTAGGGCTGGAGACAATGCAGGCTCGAACGAACCGTCTTAAATGCGTAGGAGGAGGAGAGAAAGTGAGAAGGCAGGGATGTTAACCAGGAACGCGTCTGGTTGGCTACGCTACTCGGGGGGACGGGAAAGAGGAAATAGTAGAAAGGTGATTGTATGCATAGAGCGCCATTTTGACCAACACAGTGGTGTCATTGAGCGCATGTATGTCCTGCGTAATCAAACCAATTGCGACCTAATTCCTTAAAATATAGCAGGCTCATATGCATAAGCACACGGCCGTGCTAAAATACCAGCGCATAACAATCAACGGTTTCGTAATACAGATGGAAAATCCAAGTTGTTGCATTACACACACACACACACACACACACACACACATATATATATATATATATATATATATATATATATATATATATATATATATATATATATATATATATATATACAGGACAACGTGCTCTACTGGTCAGGAGGCATTGCTTCTCTCTCTCTTACAATAGCGCAGTCGTCTAACACCAGGATTCGCGAAAACCTGGCCATCAGCAGACCACCGGGACAACATGATTCTCCGGGACTCCCCACAACACTATCTGAGTACGGCGTCCAGGCCCCCTCCGCAGCTTGAAAGCATGGCGGTGTTCATCGACTCACCGACGTCGTCTCCGCGCTTGTAAAGCAGCGGAAGAAGATATTCAGAGTTGTTTTAACTGTTGGATGTGCCATGCGTCCAACGAAATGAACAACCGTGCTTCCAGTGTTACGCGGATTCCAGGACCACCCCGACATCTGGATTGACACTGTGTGCTCTGTCGCCGCCAGCCGCGCTTGGCCAGCGAACATCAAGAAAGCCTTCGCGGAAGAACATCTGCGTGGGGCCGCTCAGGTGTGGTACCTGTACCAAGGGCACAACCACTAAACGTGGACAAGCTGGAGTCGCACCTTCATAGCTGCGCTCAGCAACCTTTCTAGCGCGTACGACACGCGCTTTATGGAAATGAGATCTCGCCACCAAGAGCACTGTGAGGATATGTCAGCGCACATCTATGACTACGGCTTCAGGATGCTTGCAGCCTTTCCTGGGTCTCTAAGTGGGCGCTACGGTATGTACTGGACGGTCTCTACGATCCTATTGATAGTGCCATCCTATCCGTGCTGCCAGCGGACATCACGCATCAGGCCTTCGTCCGAAAGGCGGCAGAACTGCAAGGTACCAGAAGTCCGCGTGTACTGGTCCCGACGCCGGTGCCTTTTGCAACTGACAGTGCTATGTGGCGACATCCTTCCCACGAACATCTGACATATCTGCAAGAATCCTCCCTAAGATCCACGACAGCGCGCCCGATATCAAACTTCCACACTTTCGTTTGCCAGCATCTATGTCGAAGGTATCGGATATTTGATGGCCCTTCTCGATACCGGAGCAGAGCACACTACGTTTTTTCGACGGCACACTCCGCTTGTACTCCAGTCCTGAACGGAGACCCCTTTACCAGCAGCACTCTACCAGCAGGTATCGTGGACCTGCAGATCCGCAATGATGCAGGAAGAACTAAACAAGGTGATCTGATGGTCACGAGGTTTGCTTCTCTCTTACAATATATATATATCATAAGAAGCGAACAAATATATGTCATAAGAAGCCAACAAACAATGACACCAAGAACAACACAGGGGAATTACTTGTACTTACTAATTGAATTGAAGAAATGATAAATCAATAGAAATGAAAATGGATGAAAAAACAACTGTCCGCAGGTGGGGAATGATCCCATGTCTTCGCATTACGCATGCGATGCTCGTAACATTGAGCGACCGCGGAGGCGTTTTCCCATGCATTGGCGTTCCAGTTAGGTTCTTAAGAAAACGTCGCTTTATGCATTGAAGCACAAAATAAACTGGAACGCAAATGCATTTCTACGCAAAGTTCGGGAAATAATATCTCGAAACTAGTGTGATCCTGAGAATTAATTCTAAGTGGATCCGCATTGCGAACTCCACGGCTACAATTTGTAAATTGCAATATGGGCCATCAGGCAATTAGTTAAAAACTTAAGTAGTGAATTTCAGTTAAATATTTGATCGTGCATTTCAATATGTTGTGCAAGTAATGTCCGCCTCTTCGAGTAGACCAGCTCATTAAATAGAGTTGGGCTGTCTGCCACAGGCAACCTTTAATGAATTTTGAAAGTGTTCGCTTAAACACCCTGTATATATCATTGACTCTTGATGAAGGCAGGACCCCGGCCGAAACGGCAGTGAAGTCCTGTTATGTTTTTCCTACGTGCTTCTATTTTTGGAACTACTTCTGTGCCGGCTCCTGTGATTCTTGGCTTCACTGATATATATATATATATATATATATATATATATATATATATATATATATATATATATATTGTCACGGGTCAACGCGAACCAGAGACCACGCGTTGAACAAGACGGCGGAGCAGCTTCAGAATCACCAGCACAAAGACATCTTCTTCGTCTTCGAACACCCTGTCCTACTACTCAGAGTCAGTTAATGCATATACTGTCATCGTCGTTTGAACGTCTATAAATAGAGTACGCGTCAATATATATATATATATATATATATATAGTTAAACTGAGCATTTTTCTACCGCCGCCACTGGAATTCGGGCAGACGTCCCTGCGGCAGCATGCACTTGGGAGCCGGATGTTCTAATCAGAGCGCTATGGCTGTTCTATGGTTGGTAATTTGCGTACATATACTGAGAACGTCATAGTCGGCGCGTGCATCTCGGAGACAACAGACAGTGCTATAGCGGACGAGGATAAGGTTGGGTTGGGCTCACTGCATAATTTATTTTGAAAAGATGGTGGCGTATTGTTTCGCAATCATTCGTTCTCATTGATGTGAAAAACAACGTAAGTATCACAAGCGAGTTGAATGATGTTGATGAGCTTCAAAGATGGCAGATACCGAGAATGTAGGATGCACCGAGAATCAAGGGGTTGGCGCAAAGCGACGTCGCAATGATTGAGCAACGTCACACTGATGGTTGTATTCATTATAAATGTGGTCCTACTTACCGAATAATGCAGTGGAAAGGTATCGCACTCACCTGCAAGAAAGCAGAGGCGAAAATTGTTTAAAGTTCAAGCATGGATCACTGGAACCAAGTTCATAATAGCACAGCTAGCGTGGGATAAAAATTGTGGAAGTGCATAATGCGCTATTAGAAGAAACACCTACACTAGGGCTATTGTGCAAAAAAAAAAAAAAAAAAAGACCTGCTATGTGAGAAGAATACCAGGATAAAATGTTGGTCATTTTGTTTTCTTTATATGTTAGACTTCATCATTGACGATACTCCATGTTCATAACAACATTCCATCGAAGAATTCAAAATTCAATAAAGACATCATGTTAATGCTGTCTGGCCTGATATGGCACTTGTGCCCATAAACCAACATAGATAGCACAGAACATTTTATCGTTACGTTGTTGTTTTTTTTTCTTTTGTAACTTGATGATAACACCAACAGGACTTCCCATGGCACAGTTTGGCCTGAAATACCGTTAAGCACCAAATAGGAGGTGTGTTCAAAAAATGTCACAGTTTCGCCCTAAGGGCGAAGCAATGAATGCGATAGCAACACAGCAACGTCATACGAAGTAAGGTGAGCGGCTTTGGTAGCAACAACACGCAGAACTGTTGTCGACGCCATCGGCGTTTTGCCCGCGTTAGCTCAAAATGCGTGCGGCGTTGGTGACTGTTGCTGGAGCCTCTGATATAAATAGGCACTTGGTGCCGCAGCTAAACGTCGCCTCCCTTCCCTCCCCCTCCCCCACGGCCTCTCGCGCGTCCGAAGAAGGCGCGTTTGCTCTACATATATGGTGATTGTAAAGGAGAAAAGAGACGCCTACTTCTGCAGCCCTTAAGCGAGCACGGCGCAGAACGCGCGTTTGTTCTCCGCCGTGCGTTCACTCCCCGTGAAAGACGCGCCCCTCGCGCCCTTTCACTCGCACATACAGCGTTCGGCGCGCGGCGACGATTTCATCTCCAAATGACGTCATACGGAACCTCACGGCGACGGCGACGGCGACGGCGACGGCGACGGCGACGCCGACGGCGACGGCGACGCCGACGGCAGAAGTCTGCTTTTGAGTGTCCATATAATTGCTATCGCAATAAAAGAAACCGAACTTTTGAAATAGCGTGCCAACCGGCAGAGGTAGCACTCTGCGGCTACTGAGCGCACGTAGTGGCAGGTTTAGACAACAGACTGCCACTTGCCGCGTTTTGCTCCCACCGTTAGTTGGCGAGCTACAGCCGCTGAAGTGAGCAAGTGCACAAGCTTTCCGTCGGATTAGTGCCAAAGTGACAAATGAAGAGCTTGAAGAACAACGCGTGGGCGTGAAATTTTGCTACAAACTTGGCAAAAATTTCAGAGACATTTATGGGTTTATGGCTATGCTATTGAAACCAAGGTGCAGTCGTCGCAGTGTGTGAGCAAAGGATATCCTCGCCCAAAAACGCACGCATCAGTGGGTTAAAGATCGAGGTGATGTTGCTTGTGTTTTTTTTTTTTTTTTTTTTTTCACTGCAAAGGCATTGCCCATCAGGACGCATCTTGAGCATGCGCCAGCTCATGCGTCGCTCCTTTTCCGCAGCTACGTAGCAAAACATCACACTACCGTTAAGCTCCATCCACCGTATTTTCCGGACCTAACCCCAGCAGACGTTTTCCTGTTTCCCAAACTTAAAACCACGTTGAAAGGACGTCGTTTTGCACACAATACAGGAGATTCGGGGCAATGCGATGCGAGACCTGTGTGCCAATCCAGAAAGTGCGTTGCAGGAGGCTTTCCAAGAGTGGAAGACACGATAGCAGCTGTGTATTGCCAGTAGAGGGGACTGCTTTGAGGGGGACAGTGCTTAAAATGTTGTACAATAAGCAATAAAGTTGTTATAGCAAAAGTTCAGTTTCTTTTTGAACACACCTCGTATACGCTCGCGCACACAGGAAAAGTTTGCACATTTGCACTTTGATAAACAGATATAAACCAAATAGTATACCTAGCAGCTTTGAATAAATAAGAGAGCTGCTACCGGTAGGAGATTCTGGGGTCGAAGTCGCAATGGTTTTTGTTCGTAAGGGATTTTTGCCACTGGCTGACGACCTTCGCCAATATTATGCCCAGCACCAGGATTAGCTGGAATCTGTACTAGAACACAATTCTAAGCGCAAGAGCTTGTCGCTAGTACCGGCCCTGATTTGCACGGGCCTGTTGGCAAGGTCATCCTCTTGTGTGTACAGTATCGCTAATCAACAGAACTGCTGGCGACAGCAAGTTGAAAAAATGCTAAAAGGGAGGCTCCAGCACTTTGTGTTTAATAACAGTGGAGGATGAGTAGTGTGATCAACGTACTCTGTCGTACTTCTCCCGCCGCAAATGGCACAGTGTACGAGCCAATCAAAAATACTTTTTAACTGTATTGTGGAGGTAATACGTTTGTTCTGTATGTTTTCTATAGTTCCACAATATACCTGCAATAGCTGACATCGCAAACTTCCATTTGCTTACTTCCTAATCTTTTAAGGTTACATTCTACGTCATGCCAGTAAGCCAACAAGTGATGCCACAAAACGAAGTTTGTTGAAATTATTGGAAATGCTACGATAATGCCACATACGCAAATATGTGATAGCCCCAGAGGTGCTTTATCCTTTTGAGCAGCATTCATTTCGATCAGAGCAAGTTATTTATCCCTAAGGAAGCGCTTGTGGAAGACCTTATTATGCAACCCTATATATTTGTCAAGGGCGCGGCAATCTTCTGCTATTTATTTGCGTATTTGACATTTCCGATTCCGTTTTCTCACTGCCTTTAATAGAGCATCTTTAGAAGAATGTTTTGTGCTCATACTAATACACGTTATTTTGCATAGCAACAGGAAAACAATATTCTAGCAGAAAGTGCTATCAACTTGTATTTAGGTGTTCATAGGGCACACACAAGTCCGCTGCTGCGTTACAGTATGTCCAGTTATTGAATTGTTTCACAACGAGCCAAAATGTTCCAGTATGTCAGAAAGCTTACTAGCATGTTACAGGCCACAGAAAGACCACCAAGCCGGTTCGAGAGAACGGCTGGTAGTGTCTGAAAGCGATGTCATCTATTCGTGTCATATGTCATACAAATGACATATGTTATATATTCATATATCATATCACATTGTGGTAGTGTCGCATTTCATATAGTTTAATGCTGAGCGAGCGGAATAAAGGGATACAAGAATCTCGATTTTTGGGGGGCTCGGCGCTATAGCAAACAAGAGAGAACTTGTGTGCATCACAAATAAGTATTCAAAGCATGAATTATCGATAGGGCAGGAATGATAAAACAGCGTATATAAACAAAGGATAATGGTATTAACACACACACACAGACGTACATACATACATACATACATACATACATACATACATACATACATACATACATACATACATACATACATACATACATACATACATACATACATACATACATACATACATACATACATACATACATACATACATACATACATACATACATACATACACGCTATTCTATAGTTCTCCCATCTACTCGGCGCCTCTACGACGTGGCCAGCTTCCCCAACTTCACGCACCTACACTTTTTTGCACTTTGACACTCCTAATGCTTACGACATTAAAAGGTACAAGTCTGCGTCAAGCAGCAACATTAAACAAGAACATTAGCTGTCACATGATGGTGAGGAGGATTTAACGAACACGGTGTTCGTCAACTAAAGGTCTTAGCCCTCAACGCCGAATCTTTCTCTATTCTTCGGGAGCAAATTCACTATACCACAAATCCACAATGGGTGACGAGTGTCTGATATAGACGGGGGTTGAGTTTCCGCTGCGACAGGAGATCTAAGAGATAATCCCGTTAAAGAAGTACCGAAACCCGCCGCTGTGGCTCAGTCAGCTAAGCGTTGCGCTGCTAAGCACGAGGTCGCGGGATCGAATCCCGGCCGCGGCGGCCGCATTTCGATGGAGGCGCAATGCAAAAACGCCCGTGTGCTTGCATTGTGGTGCGCGTTAAAGAACCCCAGGTGGTCAAAATTAATCCGGAGCCCTCCACTACGGCATGCCTCATAAGCATAACCAGTTTTGGCAGGTAAAACCCCAGAAACAAGAAGAATAAGGAGTACCGAAACACTGGACGAAGTGAATCACGTGTTTTGGCCAGTTAAAATATACAGATACAATTTTGCGGAGATCACCGAAACCTACGCAAGAACCAGGGGTTGATATAAATCGCTCAGATTATAGTCAACGTCCGCGCTAATTGCGGTTCAAATAAAACCTACCTCATCAAAATCGACCCAATGACCTTCGGTTCCGAGAAACGCAAGGTGTACGATGTTTACTATTCATCCGACCAATACATATAGTTAATTTATTAGGTACTACGTGATAAACTCCATATCGTACAATATTGTCATGAGACTGCGAGAAATGTGATGAAGACAACGTTGCTCACTGTGTGCAAGAGAACGACGATAATAGAGATTGTCTTTCCGCCATCTTGGCTGTGTTGAGCCTCGGTGAAGAGAGCTCGTAAAAAAAAAAAAAAAAAAAAAAAAACATTCTATTTATATCTCTACCGGTGGAATTTTGGTGGTCAATGTGACGAGACTATATTTTGCAACAAAACAATTCCTATAACGCTGACATCAACCAGGAAGAATGCCCTAGATTGCGAACGGCACATTATCTCCGACTATAATGCAATCTTAAGCACGCAAACCATGTCATTTTTGCGGTGGGAAGTGTGGACCAACGGAGAAACAACTTCGGCTTTCCGCTGCGTGAGAGGCATCCGCAACAAACGGCACCAGCACTTTAGAGATGGGGCTTAACGCTCCACGTGACACACACGGGACAATCTTTCCCGACGAACAGCCGAATACGTTCGACCGTGCTTCTCTGCTGACTGGCTGTATTCTGGCCGTTGCTCGTTTTATGGACGGCCCGAACGGAAACCCGTTCTCCGCTTTACGCTCCAACTTGTTCGCGCTCACAGGCGACCGAATGACGGACTGAGCGCAAACACGAAAGAGAAGCCGCCGGTAAAAAAGAACGATATTTTATTCAGGCCAGGGTGTCGGAGGAACAGAAGACGGAAATCGTTTCTGTGAGGCGGCTTCAACTTCTCGGCTATACTTCGGTCCTCGTTTCTTTGTTCTCGTGGCTAAAAAGCGCCCTGCGCTGAATATAGACTGAAACACAAAAGCGGATCGTTCTGTTGGCGAGGAAGGCGGGCCAGAGTTGGGGGAGGAGGGGGGGGGGGGGAGGAATAAAAAGTCCTGTCGATAGAGAAGAAGACCGTTTCCGAAACGTTATTCTCCAAATTTCGCCGGAGGAAGAAACGATTTCCGGTGACGAGCACGCGCTGGGATTGCTCTTTGGAGGAGTCCCATGTCGCCGCCTCGTATTAGAAAAGATGTATCTATAGATCGGGTCGCTGCTGCCGCTGCTGGCACCCGCCCAGCGTTCACACGGTGGGAGCGTCGTTTTTAGAAGCATAATTTATCTGCAAAAGTCACCGCAGCAGATGTCATCCATGGGTTTCCGGAGTAAAAGCGCACACGCTTCAGAAGCGTCAGGCAAAGGCAAAAATAAACAGGAACTCAAAAGGGGGAGAGAGGCAACGTGTGAGCGGCTGAAAAAAAAAAGCCTATAAAGGCAACGCGATAATGCATCATCTACGGGCGAAGGGCGTGCGACTCCTTTCCTAAGACTGAAGATCCCGAAACCCCCGTAACATGTTAAACAAAAATATATTTAAAAAAAACGGCATGGAAGAAGGTTGCGAGAAACATCAAGTTTTCGAAGCCGGTGCTTCCATTCTATCATTCTCTTCCCCCTCACTCTGCCTCATTTCATTTTTTTTTTGTAGAAGAAAAATGATATTGTTATTGTAACTGACAAGAGCCACGGAAGCAAAAAAAAAAGAAAAAAAAAAGTACAGCGACTGAAGAATATATATTCGCTTCTTGCATTTGACTGTGATTTCAAAGCACACTCTCAGTGACCGCAAGGTTGAAGGAGCAGAACTGAAAAAAAAAAAGAATATGAGTGAGCCAGAGGCCCTGCGTAAGACACTTGCGGAAGTGGTGTGGATCGCAACATCGTGCGTGATACTTTCTCTTTTGAACCGGTGGTTTTTCTTCTCTCTTTTATACTTATACACTTTTATACTTTTTTTTCCGATCGAGTGTAGCTACTTCTTAGGAAATGCAGCGACAAACTGTCAGGTTATTGATCGTCTCGGTCCAGTAAACAACAGCCTAACGTTGGCCGCCCCGCCGGTATACACGTTGAACGTCGCATAACTTCCCGTATAGGCGTGAGCAGGCGCGACTCGCGACGCTTTCCTTTTTTCTTTTCTCTCTCGTTTTATTAGTTTGCCTTGCACTTTCTTCACTTATCTGCCACGCTTGGAGCGGGAATAAAAGAAAGGCTAGAGAATGAAACGCGGGGTAGCGCATGAAAAACGATTCCTAGCCGATAGCGCCACGTTTCTTGCAGAGCGTTCCCACAGGGAGACGACAGTCTGAATGTGCGCTATAATAAATAATGAGCGTGTCCTTTTTAAGCCGCTTGCTACTCTAGCGAGCATTACTTATGTAAGTGCATGGTACGCTCGGTGAAAACGTCACTGAAAGCTTCAGACTTGACGAATTGCCGCCGTCGATAAGCAGATTACTGATTTGAAAAGCAAGCATTCACATTTATCAGCGCCCTCACTGCTTAATCGTGCTGATGTTTTCTAACTTGAGCGCGGCAGTGGTTGTGTTTGATTTGACTAATCTTTCACTGTTTGCTTCACTTGATGTTTACGAAGGAGAGTATTGTTTTTATTCAGGTGGGATCAAGTTTAAAGACAGAAGAGGTAAAAAAAAGGAGAATTTATGGTTTTTAAGCGCCTTCGCAGACTCAAAGTTACTTAAACCGGCAGGATACTCGGGTTTATCGGATTGGCTGAAACTTCGCAAGAATCAAAGTGTGGTGGTGCGTTGAAGAAAAGAGCAGCTAGCTTTAATGAGGAAATTCGGCAGAGGAAGAGACGCGCTAATTATTCTGTGTGTTCAAGCCACCGAAGGTATCGTTAAACGAGTTTCGAAAAGGGCGGATAACAGTTCTCGCTTGGTTTTCTAACCTGACTATTTACCCATCCCGTTTCTAGAGTAATTAGAGGTTGAAGACTGGCAAATTAAGCTGAATAACCTCGTTTTTATTGCTCCATAAGGGCGAAGCCAGACAAGAAGTTCCGTGCGCATAATTCATATATTTTGTTTGCAGGAAGACTTCCGAGGACGGTAGTTAACAATGACTGAAGCAAACCACCCATCCCTGGGGAAAAGTAGCCCGGCTCTCAACCGTCTTTTCGGCAGAGGCAGCGATTATCAGACCAATTACCGTACGTCGTCTTCGCATCTTCCTCGTATTGTTTCCGGTGTGCCAGGCTTTCTTCAATGAGTAATGACAACAGATCTCCACATCGAGCTCGTTGCCTGTTTTCGGGTTTTCTCGTATCTCTCAACGCCGCGATCAACAAGAACGTCAAAAAAAGAATGCGGATGGAATAGGGGCCGGGCACGGATAATTCGTCGACGTCGGCAATGACCAGGCTGACAGCAGGCGGCGTGGTGCGATGCCGATGATCGCGATACTAGGCGAGGTCATCGATCAAGCTACGGAGGAAGTGCCGTAGCCTGCTGTGCGGGAGTGAGAGGTAAACGGAGAGAAGAAGAGAGACGACGTGCTGGAGCGAAAATGCAAACAACGCAAAGAGCGTGGGAAAGCTATCAAAAAGCACTTCGACAACAAAAAGATCAACAAAAAAAAAAAGCGAGTAATGCACGCTCGAATCTCTGGCGTGTCTTGTCCGCCTAGTAAGAGTGAGCGAGGTTCGAGAAAGGAAGCAGGCGGCGGAGCTGCGCCGGAAACTACGGTAGATGAGAAGGGAAGGATCCGCCAGGCCCGTATATACCGTTCTCCCGCAGAGCAGGTATGGAGCGCTGTCAACGGCGCCTCGCCAAAATTCTCGAGCATGGAGCGCTTTGCATCTCTGTTGTGCATAAGCTCCTCCCTGGATCCCATCAGTGCTTCGCTTCCTACATCGCTTCCGGATCCTTTTGATGCGTATAAGGAAATTAGGGAAGCATATCCGAGAAAGAAGACCGCAGATTCGTGGCAAAACGCTCTATAAAAATTCGTTTTCTCGACGCGCGGAGAGCGGCGTTGAAAATGAGGTAAACAGGGGTGCGGCTGACAAAAGCGGAAAGGAATGGCGGTCCGGCGGCCTGGGTCATGGCGTGAGCACGTCGCTCAAGAGAGCGGAGGGCTCCGAATAAGCGACGGAATCGGCATTCTCCCGCGCAGGGAGCCGTAAATACATTGCGGGCGCACTGGGGCGTGGAAATCATAATCAGGAGATATTTCGCCGGCCACCGAAACTGCTGGCTCGCTGGCCTCCAATCGTTCATATACCGGGTGCCTCTTCGCCTCTCTTCCTAGCGGACCTCCGTGGCGCGCCGCTTCCGCCTTCGATCAGTGGGAGTCGGGCACGCACAAGTTCTTCGCCGGCTCACTCACTGAGAGATCGCCTTTCGGCAGCTCCTTTCCATTGATGGTGGTAGAAAGGAGGGGGGGGGGGGGGGACACTGGTGGTGGGTTGCCTTTGGCACCCACCAGCCGCAAAACACCTACGTAACGCGGGCGCGCGATTGCAATGTAAGCGCAACGAGACAGACAAAAAGGGGACGGCAAGCAAATTCCACGGCGTCGATCTCTGGATAACGTTCGCCGTCAGGTCAAAGAACAAAGGAAAAACCAAGACAATCCTGATCATCGCCCGCTTCTCCCCCTTCTCCCCTCCCAAAAGCAGCTGACCCCATCCCCCACCACGCCTTTGCGGCGCTTCTTTCAAGTGCGATCCTAGAGTAAGGGTTCAGAGAAAGCGCCCCCCCACCCCCCTGCGTTCTACGCCACAGCCTCCTTCCTGCTGCAGCAAGCCGCGTCGGCTTCTTCTTCTCCCGCTGCTGCTTGGTCAGGCGTTTTTCGATTACACTAGTGGTGCATTCCGCCGGGCTTTACTGGCTCTCGTCGATGGGTTTCTACTTAAGGCCCGCACGTCCCACACTCGGGGGGAGGGGTTGGCCAGCCCCTGTTTTTCTCTCGGCGTTCCCGCCAACGCTGCCTCTTCGCCGGAGGCAATTTGCTTTGCTCCCCCATCTTCCTTTATTTCCCTTTTCCTTATCACTGCTCGTTTCATTTCTAAACATAAACCTCGTTGGCTTTATCTGTTTTTCTTGCTCGTTTTCTTCTCCTCTCGATGCCTCGGGCGTTTGAGAACGACGCGAAACGGGATAGGTTTTTTTTTTTACTTAGATTCTAGTTATTCCCCGTCCTTTTGTTATTATTTGCCGAACTGTGGCCAACCATGAAGGGATAAGAAAGAGAGCGCTCGGAACAAAGCGAAACGACTCGGTCTGCTTGCTCGGCTACAGCCTCGCCTCCCTGTATACAGCAAAGGCCGAGCTCTGGCTTTGCTTCCTGCTGAATCCGAGGCACCGTAATGCGATTAGTGGCCTTTTAAAGGAAGCGTGTTTATGAGCTCGTCGGTTTATGCGATTAGGGGAAAATTAACCCGCGCCGACGAGGACAACGAGTGAGCTACACGCAAGCCACTGAGTGTAGTTTATAGGTGCCCCCTTGCAAACGATTCGCGCGTATAGTTGAAGATAAAGCGCTGTTAAGGAGCACCGAGATTATGTATTTGACTGAAAACGAGTGTACTTAAGAGAGTGTTCGTGAGGGAGCCTACATACATGACATCCGCACCATCACGCAAGCCTCGCCTTCACCAACCATTCTATCAGACCGAAATTAGGAGCCTGGAAGACGGGGTATACACACACACACACACCCACACACACACACACACACACACACACACACACACACACACACACACATATATATATATATATATATATATATATATATATATATACTGTGAAACTGCACTGACGAAGAGAGGACCACTCTCGAAACTGCTGGCATAAACATGCTTCAAGTTTTCGTTTACCTCAACACCTCCATTGTGCCATCATTTCTTAAAATAAGATCGCCTACCTTCTTCTCATATATATATATATACATATATATATATATATATATATATATATATATATATATATATATATATAAAGCGCGTCACTTATTAAGTAGTTCAACCAGCAGGCAACCTGCTGCACGCCATCCGTCCCTCTCCGTCCTGCTAGCCCGCCCACACATGTCACCGTTTACACTCCAGTTCTATATCGCGGAGCAACTTGAGGAGGAGACAGAACACCTCCCTCCTAAATTTCCAATGCCGTCGCGAGAAAGGCAAGGTTATCAGGTGTGCATTTCTAATCCGTACTTCACAATACTAGGCGTAGTAAGTGCCAGGCCTTTCCAATATATGATTTCTGGAAGCCAACAACAAACATCTCTATTCCATCGCTGCTTGTTGCTAGGCTAGTTGGCTCGTACTTATTATAGTGCATTCTTAAGCGAAAGAATGTAAAGTAGGAACAGGACAAGAATGATTCAAGTTTATTTATAATCGTGTATACAGAGTAAGTGTTGCAAGGCCTTTTCCTGTCCTGCTTTTACTTCAGATCGCTTCGCCGTTGTCATACACCCTAATAAGTCTCTATTGCTCTTGCGTGTTGCTCAAGGTTTCATATGAATGGTCGCGCACCCGATGACTTAAATACGAGTCGTTCGGGATTAGTGTCGTGGATTGATACAGGAAATATTTTCATTGCATTTATTTCATCATTAGCTTTGTGAAATACCCGCCTACAGTATATGGGCACGCATTCACAAAAGAAGCTCTTACGCCAAGACTGTTCGTAAGAACAAGTGCTAGACAATCACGATGCTAGACCTATTATTAGTGAAAGTGGCTAGCCACTTGCTAAGATTACTCACAAAGGAAAAGCTTTGCGAATTCGGGCCCCTTAAGTTTCTCGAGCGTTGTCGCCGATGCCGTAGCATATATGAGGCGCGTCTGGTCAGATCGAAGGCACGAAGCGAACAGTGGTATGCATTCCTGGGATGCGCGAGAACACAAGCGATGTATGGTGAATGTATGGTGAGGCACGTATAATAAATAGTGGACGCACGACCTCCAATAATTATCCGACGACTGCGCTCGCCGTTTTCGTTGTGATTTGAGCGCTGCTTTTCTTTCTGAGGTCCACTTTTTCCAATTATGGGTTATTCTGACCTCTAGGTTTCGGCGTTGGCTCTTCGTCGTTACTGCATGCAACGTGACAATGTGGTGTTTCCTTGAGAACCGATTACGAATCTCCCGGTGGGGCCCCACTAATGTGTGGGTCGCAGCTGAAAGCTACACATCTAGGTAGATAGTACTAGCTTAACAGCGTGCTTTTTTTTTCTAAGAAGCTATTACGCTAATTTGGTTTCGATAACTCTTGTGGTAGAAAAAATGCGGTGGTATATAAGAGATAGCAGGCCTACCGAGTAAGGAACTCGGGCATTTTGTTGATATTAGGTTAGAATTTCTATTCGGCACTCCACATTAATGCAAGCCCAGCGAGTTATACAGGCATTACCTTTTTTTATTTTTTTTAATTGATGCTGCATAATACGTTAGAAGGAGGTGGGTGATATTTGTTGTCTACATTTCTTTAGGCTTGTGCCTTTTTATGCTTCCAAACAGATTTATTCCGACGTTCATTATAACGTTTTCACATTCGGCAATGCGGATTCGACAAGATAGCCGTGATATATATATATATATATATATATATATATATATATATATATATATATATATATATATATATATATATATATATATTCGTTTTATTCGTCTTCGGTGCCTATGAAATGACTAATGTTATTAGTCTGATTCTTCGACCAAGTGTATACTACCACCGTTGTTGTAACCACAAGCACGAATGGCGCATCAGAGAATTGATCGATTGGGACTGGCTTACGGCCTTGAAAGTTTAGTGGTTGGCGCAGCAGTGCGACCTAAAATTTTCGTTGGTATAGCACTAGTACAGAAAACTCGAAGAAAATTAGTGAACGCAACGGTAAAAGCGCCACGCAGTTAATAAGCTGATAATAGCGCTCAAGCACTATATGCATCAATGTCAGCCACTTATAATTGTCATGTTGTAGTTGAACGTTGCACATCGCACACATTTCCCATCCTTCAATGGTACACACCAGGCAGTGCAACTAAGTGTTGGAAAACTGGAATTGTTGGATTACTTCTATAAGAAAAAGGAACGGAGCGGAGGAACAGTGGGAAGCAACGAGACCGAATGGCACAGACTTCAATAGGACTGTCAAATTTGGCAATGCAAAAGCTCTCAGGTATTCAGATACATCAATTTTTCTCTAACTTTCATATTACTGGCAAATGTCCATCAATGTCTCATTTCTGCGAAGATACATTTTCTACCGAAGCAGGCATTTAAAACCGAAAGGGAAAAGCAATTTTCAAGCTCCACATCTTTTCTAGAGGTCTGTGCGCCTATCTTAAGAATACAACACCTTCATAAGCGAATTAAAAAAATAGCGCAGCCGGCCTACTTCAGAACATGAATAGCTCACTTGCCGTAGGAAAGATTCGATGCGCTGTGCACCATGCTCGAAACCAGTTCAACGGCATTTTGACAGAGTAAAACGATTGCTATAGATGAGCCGCAAAGTATACCGTACATCTGGGCAGGCACTTGACAGACACCAAGGCAATTTCTGCGAGCGCTGAGATGAAAACACTGTGCTTAGTGAAGAACTCTCCAAACCGATGGCGCCACTTTCGATTAAGGAAGAAAAAATATTTTTTTTTTAATTCCACTGAAAAGCGACGACAGAGAGGTGGGATAAATGTGACGAAGGTATCCGCAAATATCATCAGAAAACTACCACGGCGCATCACTTAATGGGTTGCTCCATCAGGACGCCAATCATCTTAAAAGAGAGCTCGAATAGACCCGTTTGAGTGTTTACCAAGTTTCCCTTATTTGCATTATATCCTCTTTTTCCGTGTCAAAGAAATTCGATTTAGAGATAAAAGAGATAGAGATAACGTTGAAAAAGCGAGTGAAATCCTGCAGTGTGCAGAAATGAGACGCCAATAAAAGCACCAATACCTAACAAGAAAAGCGAACCATTATGAAGTTCAGAATGAAAAACAGGCATTTTAATTTTAGGCCACGACGCCTTATGAGCAGAATGCAAGTAAGTTGGGCCATTTAAATCAGGCAATATTTTTTTAATGCAAGCATAAACTATGAAGGAGTTTGGCTTTGTAAGCATTGCTGCGGCAATCAGGAGGAAAAATCTGAAATTTGACTTTGATATACATTGTATACATATCTCACCTACGTATATCACACACACACACACACACACACACACACACACACACACACACACACACACACACACACACACACACACACACACACACACACACACACACACACACACACACACACACACACACACACACACACACACACACACACACACACACACACACACACACACACACACACACACACACACACACACACACACACACACACACACACACACACACACACACACACACACACACACACACACACACACACACACACACACACACACACACACACACACACACACATATATATATATATATATATATATATATATATATATATACATACTATAAGTGGTTATAAAACGGTTATATACTAGAACAGTTCAACTGTTTCAGTAATACCTTTCAGGTTGTTGACGAAATCTTACTCTGACTAAGCATGATAAACCAATAAAAAAATCTGAAATATAATAAAGGACTCGCCGCGGTAACTAATTGGCTATGGCGTTGCGCACACACTTGCAAAAATGCAAGTGTGAGTTTTTTATTTTCTTTTTTTTAAACCTGACTATTGTACGCATGCGCAAGTGTTGCATTCCTGTGATTTCCCTCTAGGAATAAGCAGTTGAAGTTTAGCACTTGCTCTAGTCTTTCTTACTCTCTCCTACCAAGTATTTGTTACCACGTCGTGCCCCTGGATATCACCTTGCAAGTTTACGGCAGAAAATCAATCAATAGTAATTTTTTAACAATGTTCTTAGACTTACAGTATCTTTTCGGTTCACCGAGACAATATTTTATCGTTTATAAGATGCGCTTTTTCATAATTTCATGGCTTAATGCTGTTAATACTTATCGAAAATCATTATTATTACATCATTCACGTTGTAAAACTAAAGCATGATGTAATGGGGATTTTTTGCGGATACGAGAATGTTTCCCATCGATAGCAAAGCAGAACCATTGCACAATTTTATTTTCCTTTAAATTACTCTTTCACCGAACGAGCCCGGCATACTTGGGAATGCGTTTGCATGCTTCTTTTCATAAAGCCTACTCTAATCCAAGTTTTTTTTTTCCTTCAAGAGCGCTTTGGAGCTTCGTGTAGCGCTTGAATAAAGAAAACTATTTACGTCACAACGCTGCGTTCCCGGGCAATGTCATTGGCCAACTCTTCATCGATCATAGTACGGGGACAGCTCTGTTTTGAAAAGCTGCCTTTTTTTTCTATCTCTTTGTCTTACTGCCGGCCTTCTGCTCAAAGACACATTTTTGATTTTTTTTTTTTACCTCACTTCTACCTAAGCTTCTTTTAGCGTAAATCCCCGACCTCGGCGGACAGCGACGAGACATGCGACGCAAGTACGATGGTTTCCTTGCACGAAGTGGTATTAACACACACAAAAAAATTTCAGTCACCCTCAGTCCATGTTTGCCAAGCATCAACAATCGTCAGAGCGGGATCGATCCAGAGCTTCCTGCGTTCAACCATTCAAGCCAGAAAAAGAAAGAAAAAAAAAGGGAAAAGAAAAAGAGTGAAGCAGATATCTCGCTTCTTTGCCATGTCTACGCCGTAGGGGTGGCGGCACTGTTTGACATTTAGCGGATTGAAGCGTGGGAGTCTCGTCGTAATTGGGCCGTTTGACAACGCGCAACTCGGAAAGAATGGCATTCAACCAGGTGTGCTCCGTTGGATCTTGGGAACTCGACGCGTGAACTGTCGCAAACCCCGGTCCCGCTTTTGCAGGCAGGCGTACGTAGGCGGAAGCAGCAGTATTTGGCAACTGATTTTATTTTCTCACCTCCCCTCTGCCCTCGCCCCCCTCCCCCTGATGCCTGACGTGAACAGCTGGTGTCGAAATTGTATGCTAGAGACTCGCGCAAAATACAGACGAGAAGTACGCCTTATATCGGCAGTGCAGATCTGTGGTGAAAAAGGAGTTCTATCTCGCAGATCTTGTTGGCGCTCCATCATTTCGTTCGTGACATTCGTTGTAGAAATTATGGTCTCGGGGGCGATATAATATGCAGCAAGGGCCTTCAAAACGGCTGAGCCAAGGCTGAGTATCACATCATACACAATCATGCCTACTGTCATAATGTCATGTATTAGACAGTTCAATGCTGAATACTATATCATACTGAAAAAAAGTTGTGTGCACCGCAAAGAATTCGCAGCATAATTTATTTCAACAACACGTTTTTTTAAATCGTAAAATGTGTTTTTATGCGTTTAAACGTTATTTGATATATTTACCTTTTTCACAGTTTTAATTGCATCAATTGCATTATTATTTAAATTAGGCACCACGCCGTCTCCAGAGCTTCAGATATGCGTTGTGTGTTAGCTCCCAGGTCGGTAACGCAGTTCGGTGGCAGTTTAGAGGCGCAGCACCCTACACACAAACTATATATAATCTCTTCGATTTATTTATTTATTTATTTATTTATTTATTTATTTATTTATTTATTTATTTATTTATTTATGAGGGAGTAGCGTCATCTGAGCTCCTAGTTTGAATCGACATTCAATGTCAATGGAGCAAGCCGTAGGGCAAAACAGCCATGAAGAAGCATTAATATGCGCGGATGTATTTCTTACAAAGGTGTAAATTAGCAATAATGCGGCGTGTTACGTTCCTAACGCTATATATATATATATATATATATATATATATATATATACGATTTGGACACATTCGTCGCCCATCTTGCGTCTTAACAATAGCGATTCAAAGTCTAAGGGTGGAAGATGACGGAGTGCTACCCATTACAGCAACCTAATGCGCTATACTCATACATTTTTCATGTTTTTATCACGTGAAAAAGACAAAAAGAATACAGAAAATGATAGACAGATACATGCTGTTGCAGAAAATAACGACTCTATTTCAATTCTTTTTTTTTTTTCTGGTGAAGGATTTACACGCACAGGAAGTCATTACGAGTGGGGTTTCGAACGTGAACGGCACGTGGCATATGTGCGCCTGTGATTCGCCGCTTTAATCCCAAAGATTTAGGAGCATCGGACATGTGTTCGTGATAGCAGCTTCCGCTCTTTTCGTAATCAAAGTAAACATTAGAGTGCAGAAAATCTTGCCATGTGGAACAGGCTGAATGAGCACTTGCGTTGTCTAATACTGAGTTCTTCGTCTATGGCAACACGATAAAGAAACATATCGCGTAAACGCAGCAATATGGCTAACATCTGTGATATTTAGAAAAAATTTTAGTAACTACTTACCATGACACTCGTATTAGTGACCACGATGCTCTTGTTTCAGATATAAGAGCATGTGCAACACAAGGAAAAAAGAAAGAATGTTAGGAAGATTTCCTTTTTGAAAAAGGGAACTATGCGATGATTACTGAAAAGCTAATGGAAAATTATTTGTAGTTCGAATGCATGGCTGATGACTTAGATGCCAATGGACCTTGGTTGGTGTTTAGGTAAAGCATATCTAATCTTGTTAACGCTGGCATTCCTAGCATTTTATGTACAAAAGCAAAAAGTAAGTCCCTAGCTCACCCTCATATTACATGAAGGTCAGCTGGTGACTTAAGTTTAGCTGCGTAATATTTAGAGAACACCCCGTGCCACTTATTTATCATGCAAATGAGAGGGCCAATAATTTAAGCATGGCGTGACCCAACTTTCTTGTGTTGTACATAAAATGCTAGGAATGTAAGCGTTAACAAGATTAGATATGCTTTCATTAAATACCAACCAACGTCCATTCACATCTCTCATATTACGTAAGGGTAAGCTAGTGACGATGGAAAGACACTTTTTAATAGATTTTTCGAATCCGTATTCGTCCCTGAAATATCTGTCATATACGTCAATCATATAGCTTCACCACACTCCTATGGAAAACATGCAGGTATCAGTTATCGCCAGAACTAAGTTATTACAATCTATCGATGCTTCCAAAGCGACGTGTCCTGATGGAACTTTACTTCGACTATTAAAACGCTGTTTTGTGGCAGTAGCAAATTACTTGTGCGTAATATATAATTTGTCACTCAGGGAGGGTAAAATTCCGGTGGAGTGGGAAAAAGCTAATGTAGCACCTGTGTTGAAAAGTGGTTCTATAATTGATTACACAATTCGAGGCCTATTTCACACACACACCTATATGCTGTAAGCTTCTCGAACACATTGTGTACTCTTCATTAGTTAAACACCTTGATGCATATTACTAATTTTTTACCGCTCATCAGCATGCACTTAGAAAAAAGGTTTTTCTGGACTACACAACTGCTTGAATTTTATCGTGATGTAGCTTCATGCCTTGATAAAGGAAATCATACTGATTGCTTATTTTTGGAATGCCGGAAAGTATATGATGCGGTATCTCATTCAATATTGTTTCATACACTAGTTAATATAAACATTAATACAGCGGTGGTCAGTTTGATTGAAGAGTTGATTGGTACAAAGAAAACGAGAGTTACAAAAAACACAAGAAGTAAATGTCACATCTAGTGTACCACCAGGATAAGTTCTGGACCGTCTTCGTTTTCTTTGTCTTATCTTTATCAATGGTGTATCCAATGGGCTGTCCTCTGAAGTTCGATTATACGTGGACGATGGTGTCTTGTATTGAAATGTGTGCGGCAAATTACATGGTACGTGACTGGGTGCGGATTTGAATCAAATAGAAGAGTGATGTATCACCAGTCAGATGACTTTATACACCGAAAAATGTGTAAAATTGTCTTTTACGAAGAAAATGAATAAAATAGCACGTAAATGCGTCTTGAAGATCCAGGAACTAGAAAAAAAATGTACCAACAGTGTAATACTTCGCGTCTGGTTGTCCCATGACTGCTCTGGTCCGAACGCATTAATAATTTAGTTCTAAAGACCGGACACGCTCTTGGTTTCTTAAAGTGTATAAATGAAAACATCTGAGTAAATGAATACAGAAAGTCGCGCATAATAAATATGTGTTGCCTGTCTTAGAAATCGCATGCCTTGTGCGGGATCATTTTCACTGTGTAAGTAATAATGTTCTTGAACGTATGCAATCTGTCGCTGCAAGGTTTGTCCTGGGGTAATTCGACCGGTACTCAAGCGTTAGGAAAATGAAGGAAGACCTCTGCTGGGTTTTTCTAACGCAGCGACTCAAGAGTCTGTGCATTATGCTGGTTGTCCACAATAAATAAGGAATTTCTCCCAAAACGTATACCTATCTGCCTACTGCAGTACGTTTCATCACGCAAAGATCATTCTTCTAAGGTTAGGCCATATCACCCCAGCACAGACCTGTTTAAAGGACACTAAAGGCAAATACCAAGTCGACGTGGACTGTCTAAATACCATTCCAGAAACCTGGCAACGCTTGTTTCGTTGCGAATGAAATACTTAGTTTACGATAAAATTGCATCTGAAGGGTCTGAATACCTTTATGTCAATTCAAATCTCACGCAGCTGCAGTATTTGTTCCAGCAAAATCTAGAGTAATAGAATTCCGGACATCGCATTTGACATCGACGACGGTTATCGGAATAGCCACAAGCCCAGATTGTGAAACTTGCGGGTGCAAAGAGACGATAGCACATCTTCTGTGTGATTGTCGTCGTTGTAGTGCACAAAGGAAAGTCCTCAGCACCACGCTCGACAAGATAGACAGCCGTCCCCTTACGGAAGTCAGAATTCTTGGTCCCTGGTCCCAGCCAACGTTGGAACGAACTGCTTTAAAAGCGCTAGTACGCTTTTTAAAAGAAACAGGACTTAGTGCCAAAATATAGAATGTGCTCACTGATGTGTTTTTTTTTTCTTTTTAATCTTCTCTTGTTTTCTAGTCTTTTCTGCCCTTAATTACCCCATCCCCCTGTGTAGAGTAGCCAACCGGAAACTTAACCTGGCTAACCTCTCTGCCCTTCACCTCTTATTTTTCTTCCTTCCTTCCTTCCAAATCACACGCCAGGCAAACCAGGGACTGGTGACGTTGCACACGCCATCACAGCCCTTTGCTGCCGTCGTCGAGTAAAATGGCGCCCGACAGACGGCGGTACGATGCGCCGCTACAGCTGGTTTTGGTGAAGTCGCGTGGACCGTGCGCACATCCTGCAACATCACATGGATTGTGGAATTGTCTGCTACTTGCAGTTTGTGTGAGTTTCGTGAGCCAGCAAACGAGCGCATGCAGCACTACGTGATAACGGAACCATTGAAACGCGAAAGCGAGGGCGGCGCAGAGTTGAGCGAAAACGAAACCTTTCGACTGCCCCCGTCGTTGTTAACGGTGTAATTTCAATGAGGTATTTTTTCTAAACATGATATAGAACTGGTCAAGTAGCATTATCTTTCGTCTTATAATACACTACAATGATGTCTTTATAACCAGTGGCTGAAATTGAGGAATGGCATCGTCATCGGGCACGTACTAGAATGTCCCGGGGGAGTCTCTCCTCGTAACCCGCATTTTCCTCAATTTCTCGATTACTAAGGCTCTGTTCGCGATAATATTGACGTCCTAGAGATACTCGAGCACTAATCCGTCACTTTAGCTTGACTTGATATTTGCCTTTAGTGTCCCTTAAGTATTCATATTTTCCCAAGACGATCAAAAACATAATTGGTGGACTTCAAGAATGTTGACTCGTTTGACGAACACTTGACCCCCGCAATAAGGCCTTAGTGGCGCTGCGGGCCTCTTTAAATAAAAAAAATGGACAGACATCTGATTTAATGAAAAGCTGGAAATGTTTACCTTGGCTGTCACCCCGGCATTTCACTTCAGATGTTAATTGAGGTATATGATATATGCAATGAAAAAAAAAAAAACACAGACGCTATATCCATCAACGCACCCACGCATAAACAAACTAAAGCTCTTCACAAAGTTGCAGTAAGTCCTGCACTTTTCAAGAGTAGCACAGAAGCGCCTTTGTTGCGCGCAAACTGCAAGTGGTGCCCTTTGCCATGGCCCAAAAACATCATCGTTTTAAAGCTGGAGGCACGCCACAAGTGCGGCGCAGCCTTCAGAAATTGTCTGACTGATGAGCATCGACTGCAGTAACATAAAAATAAATGCTGCCATTCTTCAGGAACATTGCAGATAGAACGCATAGATGAGTCTCAGAACTGAAGAGTTCATATAAAGTAGTTAGTGCAGGCTTCGTTGAATCTGATGCAGTGAAGGCGTGCTTGACCTTGCCTACTGAGGCATCGATGTATCTGAAAGAAATGAGATTTTTGCTTCCGTTGGAACGCATACTGGCCAACTGTTTTTATCTTGACGTAATACAAAATCTTTAAAACCTGCTCCCAGTTGCAGGCAATACGAGTTACATTGCAACAAAACGCGAAATAGAAGTGACAATTTGGCAGATTCGCCAGGTAAATAATAGTCGCGCTTTTAGCGTCTGGTATTTTTGTTTTCGTTCCAAAAGAAAACGTCAGAACGAAGTAGCGAAACACTTCGGCAGGGGATCAATAATTGTGCGCCCTTCTTTAAGAACAAGTTATCGCTCAGTAAAATATACGGCCGCTGTGTTCGTGTCACAGAAGACCCCAACCTCGCCTAGGATATAGATCCACGTCAACGTGCGCTGAGAAAGAAAAAGGCGGGTGGCCTGTCGAACTAGTCTTATTCATGTGTGAGGCCTGTGTAACAACGTTCTTTTGACAGAACAAAATAAACTTAAAAGAGAGAGAGAGAGCGAAAAGGATCTCGATTGAGCACCGCGGCTTTCTCAGCCTCGTAAGTGCTATTTCTATCGCGCCGGGCCAAGTGATGCATCCTGTGATGTCGAGCGCGATGCTCTTACCGCGTCACCGTGCATTAGGGTCAACGGGCCGACGCGAACACGTGCCCGAGGGTATCAGCATGAGAAAGAGGGGATGGTCGGGGGGATTTTCGGCACCCGGCTGGGTCTTGCGTTGGACGGACGATACGGGAAGCATCACATAGGCTGTTTATTAGTAATCTGTACCCGGATGCTTAGTTCCTAATGCAATTCAGCTTAATGACATTGTACGCAAGCTACCTCGGATTACGAACGTCCAGAGAATATCTACTAACACATCGGAATGAAACGCGAATTGCAGAACGCGTGGCTTTTGTTGCATGCTGCGCCATCAAACCGTGCCCACGACCGGCACAGTGCTCCCCAGGCGCAGTTCGATTGTTTGCGGTTTCGCGTCCTGCTCACATGAGGGTAGCTATATGGGTTTGTTGGTATGGCATGCTCTATTATGTATTCTATTTTGTTGTAGCGCAAGCTGACCGACAGGGACAACAGAGAGGCACATTTGACAAACACACAGCGCTCAACCGGCAATCAAACGTTGTCGCTCCACCGGCATGATATCGAAATGCTGATAAGGTGAGCGATGGTCGAGAACATGTGGGCAGGACCCGAAGCCTCGAACCCCGTATCCTGACTCGCATGTGCATCAGTTTTCCACTGGCGGGTTTAGACAGCGTAGCATGCATCGAAATTGGCGCCTTCCTTTGTTCACGTTGCATTCCGTTCATTCTGTCGTTTCGTTCCGATACAGCTTTCTGTGGCGCAATACGTGCTACATAAAAGTGTTTTTCGGAGCGTGAAAAATTCCGCGAATACAGGCAATACTGCCGCACGACTGGCCACTCGGGGCACTTTGTGTGTATATTCGCGAGCTTCTTTCACGCTCGGAACAACTTTATGTAGCACGTATTCAGCAACAGAAAATCTGTATCGGGAGTTTTTCATGTTGCTCTACAATTTTCTCATTGACACGTTTCACCTAATTATAATATTTGAGAAGTTTATATTTTTAATTAAGGCTAATCATTTATTGGGCGGCCTGCAATAAATTATCTGAGTATCTCCAAGCGATGACAAACAACATTACCATGGTTCGGTCCAGCTACGTGGCATTTGCATATTTTTAAATCTTGGTGCGTGATAGTTGGGACACCCTGTATTCAAACGACTTGAATAAGCTTATAAAAATAAGAACTTATTCACAGCATGCACGACGAAATCAATTACTAATAGCACTGGTGCCTTCATGAATGAAGGCTGAGTGAATTAGGGACGATGTGACAAAGATGCAGTTTGTTTAGAATGGTTGGTAGTTGATATTTATTATTTTCGCACCCATACTCTGTCCTGCAAAAAGGAATACCACACGGTTACACGCAGCCGTGTATTTGAGATCTGAAATCGTCATTCATTACGCTCATGACCTGTAACGTTGCCGCATTTAAGAACATAATAATAGGGCGCAAATAGGCTTCTAGGGCGCATAGGGGGCAAATAGCTTGTGGCAACAAGTAGCATCTATTAGTCGTGTAATGGCGCCTACACATCTAGTACTCTTTTTTCTTTTGTTTCAGGTGGCGGGAAAATTGGAAATCTGACAGAAACGATAAGAATTTTGAACTTAACTAGTAGTATTGTTAATGCTGTGACCATTTGATGCTTCACAAGCATACGCTTGCCGAATGTGATAGTCTCAAAACGAGACGCTGGCAATTTCTGCACCGTTCTCGATTTCAGACAGCGCCGTAAACTTGGTCGCAGGGCTCCGAATTACGCTACTTAAGAGCTCGAATTCGAGTCTCGTCAACTCGAGAAAAAGTGCGATAATTTTTTCGCACTCAGAAACGTGTGCAGCTAAAAAATACGCTCATCGATTACCGTTCATACTTTCGGCAGCGCTGCAAGCGGATCATCCTTGCAACAGCTCAATCTTGCTCGGCACAGCGAGATGGCTGCCCGGTTTCTAAACTATATGCAGTGAACAAGCAAAAACCGTCCGCATTCATGGAGAAAAACAACAAAGAACTGCGCAAGGAACCGTTCGATCAAGCCTTAAGTGACGCGCCTGGCCCATGGGAACTCGATAAGGAGGCGAGGAGCATCCATAAATTTTTAGGCCAAGCCTGAAACAAAAGAATTCGGGAACAAAAGCAGCCAGGCCACACTGTGTGGTATCTGAAGCGCATTGATGACGCGAAAGAAGCAGCCGAACAGCCTGGTATACATTCCGTCAGACAGGCAAAGCTTAGAGATATCCTGGGTGGAACGAGAAATCCGAGAAAAGTTCTGATTGCATCGTTGAAATTGGCCTGCGCGAGAGCAAATTTCATGCAACACAAAGCAACCCCTGACTAGGGAGCCTACTTACCCCTGACGAGACAGACGCTTCTATATATCGGCGTGCCGACAAACAACGCATCGAAGACGGAGAGACGTCGTTTGATGAGATTGTACGAAAAGGAATAAATAAAAGAAAATAGAGTATAATCGGCAGTCATCGATGTTCCTCAAGTAATCGGCTCAAGTCCTCTGTTTTCAATAGAATCTTCACTGGTAGAGAGTTGAAAAGAGAAAGATAGAACAAACGAAAATAAAGAAAAAGGAACTGGAATGGAGAGGGAGATGGTATCGGGGAAAAACAGTACGGCTTAAATTGAAACTCGAAACCAACCGAGCCGAGGGGGCGACAAAGCGTTCGGTTGAAAGCGGAAGAATTCGGCTCATACTGGCCTTGCACTTATCGTCGTGGCCTTAAATTTATGGTGTACTCAATAAGACAACAAGAAAACACCTAAATCATCCACAAAAAAAAAGAAGAAGAAAAACACAGACAGAATAGGAATCAAACTAAGCGATCACCCCAGAGACGAAGAACTAGCAGTTAGCTGGCCGGACTTCACAGCCGACGAAAACTGGCGACGAAGACGACGACGAAGCGAGAAAAAAAAACAAAAAAAACAGGAAAGTTAGTTGGTATATCGCGGTTCCGCTTGAGTGATTCCCGCTGCTACTCTCTTGCCAATTTTTGTGGCGACACAATTTTTGGACTTTTCTTGCCCTGGGGATACAGCGCTTTCTTAAGCCTCCTTTCTCTCTCTCTCTTTTTATTTTTCTTCACATTTCTCCGCGTACTAGTCTGGCTTCGGGGCCCGGAAAACTCCTTCTAGAATGTGTTCCACACAGACACAAACACACATCTTACGTAGCTGGGTATTTTTGTAGAATGTTAAGAAAAGAGCGAGAAGAAACCCAATGAAGCGAATTAAGACGCACGCACGCCAAGTTTCCACGAGAAAGCGCTTTTCCGTCGAGCGTTTCACTTCGGGAACGTCTAAATCGAGTTTCTAGCTCAACAGCGGAGTAGAAAAGAAATCGCCGGGAAGCCTCGAAGAAGCGAAGAACGCTTTAATTAGGGAATCGTTCCAGGGCATTGCCGCAGGAGCTTGCCCCGTCGAGAGCCTTTCCCTGTTTTTTTTCCGAACGCCGTATACTTTGATGGTTTCACGTCTGGCTTCTGTTTTCTCATCAGCGCTGACGACTTCCTTATTGAGGCCGTGAAAACGACCCAGGCTATACGAAGAAGTTCCCACTGGATTCCTTCACGCCGCTATCGACTCATTCTTGCGTCGTCATTTCAACTTTTCTTTTTTTTCCTAAGGCCGTCAAGTCTATATGCTAGTTTTAAGTGCGCTAAATAGAAAGCAAGAACACGAAGCAGAACCTCGCCTTAATATGCGCGCCAATTAAAGCTTCATTCGGAAACAAATGGAGATAGTAGATTGTGTGAAACACGATTTCTTTAATGAAACTAGCAGGTTTGAAGTAAGTAGGAGGTCCGGCAGAACCTGCATATCATATTCCCTTTCAGGGAGACCCTTACATAATCATCTTAATCATCATAATCAACCTCGTCGTTGTCGTCACTGTCGTCATCATTGTCGTTGTCGTCATCATCACCTTCATAACCATGGAAGACGAAGACCACTGCAAGACGAAGGCCTCCAATTCCACCTCCAATTATCCCTGACGTGCTCCAGTTGACACCATCCCAAGTTTGCAAGTTTCCTAAATTTCCTCACACCACGCAGTTGTCTGCCCATCCTGGACTGCCCTTCCATTTCTTTGGCACCAATCCTGTAACTCTAACAGACCACTGGTTATCAGCTGTACACGCGTCACATGGCCTACCCAACTCCATTTCTTCTTGCAAAACTAGCAGCGAATAGACAGAAAGTTTGTGAGCGTATGACAGTGGCGTCAGTTGTATTCCTTAGTGTTTTCATTGCCGCAACTTTAATTAGGCAGCTACTGTGTCTCTTACGATGACTGTAAGGAAAGAGGAACGCCTGGTTCACGTGGTCACTTAGAACGTGCCGCACCTAACCATGGCGGTTTTGTTTCAGTGACTTTGATACGCCAGTTCTTGTTGTCGAATCGAGCTGAGTCTCAATTTCTATAAGCAACATTACCAATGTGTGCTGGCGCCTTCCGACGACATGCAAGTTAACGCGATAGCGTTAAGGGCCCAGTGCCGCAAAAAATGCGGTGTCGGTGCCGACCGTCGTTCGGCGAAAAATTATTCCGAACCACAACAACGTAAGCCCTCCGTAGGCACGAAGGTTCATTTCATTAAAGTTTCATTAAAGAAATCATGTGTGCCGCTAAATTTGCCCACACTTTGTCTTACATTCTTTACAACGTTATTCCTCGGAATTTTGAGAATGACAGCCCACGAAAAGATGTCATGAAACAAAACACCGGCAGCGCATGCCTTTTATGGTAAATCTTCTTAGACTGTAATATTAAAAGTGCAAAAGCAATGACCGAAGATCGGCCCACGCAAGAGGCCGCGTTTCTAGCAGAAAGCGCACCTTCTTGCATAGCGTTCGCTGCTAGCGTTTCCCGGTAAACATTACGGTTACATAAGCTACAGTGGCCGGGAAGTGAGAGAAGCAGTCAAATATCTTTGAATTCCCTACAGCCTGCCGGTTTTGCTTCGCCCAGCCATGGCGACTCCACCCTATCCTCCTTTCTCCCCCACTTACCCCTTCCCGTTGGCGCTGAGCCGTGCTCCCTCGAGGGCTGCAGAAGATAGCGTCAACATTTCCCCTTTCCACATGAACCACTTACTACTACTATCGCGTTCCACTCTTAAAGGCCTACTTCAGCCGTTTTGAGCCTATCTCAAAACGGCTGAACCAGTCAACGAAACACCGAACCAGTCAACCATGTTGTCTGCCGGTTTGCGCCACTAGTTATGTGCTCCTGGTCGTGATTCGGCGTGGTCCTTCCATACGTTGTCATTCCAGTTTCTTGATATCTTACTCTCGTCATGCTTTCTGTCCCAACCCATTGGCACATTGTCTAATAGCTTGGGCTCCTAAGTATATGGGCTCGTGGTCGTCATCCCCGTCATTCTCTAGCTTTTGTAGCGTGAGCTACACTGGCTGACGTTGAGCAGTTTCGCGTGGCTCCTGGAGAGCCGTGCCGCGCATGCGCTAGGAGCAGTGACGTCTCACGCCGCACTGCTGGCGCGCCGGGCGTTTGCCCGGCGCTTGCGCAGGGCGTTTGATCGTTTGCGCTGGGCGTTTGATCGCTTGCGCTGGGCGTTTGCCAGTGTGGTATAGCCATGGAGAAGTAGAGCAAAATTGCGGCTCAGCGGCGCATAAAATCGGAAAAGCTTAACTCATCGGATCCCGAAGTAGTTGCTTGGCAATTAGCGCTTGAGCGTAGGAAGAACGAACAGAAGAAGGCTAAACGTGCTGCGGAGACACCGGAGCAAAGGGAGGAACGTCTAGCAAAGCGGCGTCGCCAGGAGGCTGAGCGACGTGCCCGACCATCTCAGCAGCAGCAACAACAAGACGCCGTCGATGACGTCAAGGCTCGCCGATTGACTGACTAAACGGCGAAACTTAGCGAAGGCCCCAGTGCGACTCGGACCTTCGAGACGGACTTCGTAAACAATCCGTTTGGATATGTGTGCGACGTGTGTGAAAGACTGTAGCACATTAGAAAAAAAAAAGTCACAGGCCTGCGCGGCACACGCCGCACAGTCACAGCGTAAGCTGGTTGAGCGGCGCAAGAGTCGCTTCAATTTCGATACCACGCACAACAAGGTCTTCGCGGCAAAGTGTCTTCGCCTCGATTTTGACGAGAACGATCCGAACTGTCCGCCCTGTGTCGACGGCGAGTTGCGGCTTGTAATGCACTCTGCATAGAAGTCTGCTGAGCCCGATGATGCCTGATTGTAGCCACGCACGTAGCTAGGTACGAACCGCAGCAGCGGTTCGTACCTTCCGAGGAGACGTCATAACGTGTACCGAAGAGGTACCCAGAATACGTGGAGCACATCTAACATCGGGATGGCGTTGATTGCACGCCTCGTCTGAATCGCATCTCGTCGCACGTGGCGGTTGCAGGCATGTTAACTAGATGGCGCCACCATACTGGCGGAAGCTCCGGTCGTCTGCGCGCGTGCCTATGGGGCGCGTATAAAGGGAATTTTTCTTCTGCCTGATAGCAAGCGCTTGCGTGCCTCAGTGATAAAGTATCCGACTCCCACGCAGCGGGCCTGGTTTCGATTCCAGCGGAGAGTCGAGTACTTTTTTTTCGCATTTCCGGCGATAGTGGTTACGGGGCGACGGCGGCATCATCGCCACCAGAAACGGCTATTGGAATGAGCCCATTACAGCTTACGCTGTAAAACTTGACTGCCGGTAAATAGTGCCATGCGTGAAACGTTGAGTTTAGCGGCACCGCCTGAGTGGGGCGAAACCGTGGCGCGGGTTTTTACAACGTGCAAGAACTTTCTCGTTAAGCAGAATATTCCATGTGCACTCTTTAGCGTTACCAATGGGTATCGTTACCCGCCCATGCCACCATGTCTACCAGTTCTTAACGATGTCGCCGACTTAGCTCGCGCTACGTATATACTGGCAAAGCCGAGCTAAGCCACTGCCAATTTTTCGTCCGACACTCGTCATTCCGTCGTTGTCACGCCATCATCGTGGCGTAGTCGTCGTCACCTCATTTTCCTCATGCCGTCGTTGTGACGTTGTCGTCATTATGCCATTGTCATAATTTGAATAACGACATCTCACTAGCCGCGTTTACATGAATGCGACAGTGGCGCATCGCATCGCATTTCTACGGCATCGCATTCACGTAAACAGTGGTAATGCGCTAGAAAGGGGGCATTGCATTAATGCGCCAGGGGAGGGTAGATTTACTCGCGCGAGTCGACTCACGCACGTGGCGCTCCCTTCTCGAGAGAGTTAGTGCGCTACATGTAAACGGCGTCGCATCGCCTTTTGCCAAATGCGCTTGGCAATTCGATGCGTCGGTCGATCGACGTCATTCTTTTTTCGTCATTCCGTCGTCATTTGATCAGCATCGTGCAGTCGTGATCATGCCTCCATGCGCCACCTTGGCAAGCGAATGCCTTAGCAAATTGGGACGATATCGGCGTATGCCGCATATAGCCGAAACAACGAAAGTCTCGTAATTATCCCTACATGTGTTAAATACACGTCACTTCGGGAATATCTGTTGCCTAATTGCTCGATTACTATCGACAGTCATCGTGAGATGAGTGTAATTTTTAATTATTTATTTATTGACGGCCAAACTTATCGTCGTAGAAATTCAATGCATGACGTAGTAAGATCACAGTAACTGCGTTGTTCTTACACACCGACTATAAAAACTTGAAGGACGCTTGAGCTTCGCCTTTAAGAGTAGAATGCGATAGCGTTATCGGGACCCGTTCGCATCGCATCGTTCTCATACGGCAAGTAGACTTCATTCACTGCAACACTGAACGTGGGAAAGCCAGCTTACAAAGACCAAGCATACACCGATCCCCTTAAAGTCGGCTTCACTTTTAAACTGAAATGCATTGCTGGAAAGACGTTTTTCCGGGGGAAATATAAGTAGGTCTTATCTTAAAATGTGACGGCCCTAGCACCTTTTTTTATTATTTTATTAACTGTTTGCTACTGCCCCGACGCGCGCAGGTCTGGTATAAATGTTTGTGTTTCCTCGTAGCAGAATTAGATTTTCTCGTACATTCAAATTACAATCTGACGGCGAATCTGACGCCGAATGGTAAAGCCGTACTTATACCATTTTTCTGACGGATTTCACCGTGAGAAATTCAATTTTTGTTCACCAAAACCTTGCACCACGTGGAGGGCCTGCGTGGTAGATGTGGTTGGATGATTTTCTCCGCCACCCGCGATCACACGCCGGTTGCCGACGCTGGATTTTCTGCGACACGGGGCCTTAAACGCTGTCGCGTTAATATTAAATTTGCGCGTGATTGAAGCATTCGACTTTTACTGCAAACTCATACGGAGCTTTCTTTTGATACGAAAGCGTCAAATGGCTCATTGATCAAGAAAGCCGGCGCCCGGCGTCTGTAGTGCAAAACGGCGTTTAAATTCCCACTGGCTGCGACGCTACGTCACGAGCACGCCTCGACGGAGTTCCCATTGGCTGTGACGCCACGGCACGAGCGCATCTCGACGGAGCCGAGCGCGCGAAAGGAAACATCTGCTGCGGCAGTAGCGCGCCAGGTGTTGCGTGAGGGGAGAGAGCATCGCCGCGACGCCACGTAACGCTCACTCTCGGAAACCTGGCGTTATCCGCGCGTTCCTTGTCAGCGCAAGCTCTCGGCTGCATTCTAACGGCCTCTCGGTAAGGCCAAATCAAAGCGTGCCAAGCGTATCAACGTGCTTGCTTGCCCGCGAGGTTCTCATAACTCAAAGGACTGCTCAGCGGCGTTAAATTGGACGTTAATGGTTTCGAATTCACAACTCACATGAAGTGCTTAGGTGTCCTCAGATTTTTTTCTCTTATTTTATGCAGAGGTACAGAATACTAAAAGTGAACAAAAGACTTTCATCGAGCAGAAAAAGATAGGCCAAGTCTCATTGCAGCAAAAATTCCGTTGCTTAAACGTTTGAAGATTTGAGCTGTTTAAAGAGGATTACGCTTTTCGTCTTGCAACACGTCGGGCTATTTAAAGCGCACACACGGTACTAAACCTAATGTATTACATTTTAGTCTTTGAGAAGCGCATTAGAGACGAACAGCAAACAGGGTGCGGAACAAGGCATGTAATAAACGTGCCGCAGCGACCGTATGTTTAATCAATCTAGTAAACCAAGATAATCAAGGATGCATAACATTAGAGACTAGCACCTATTAACTACTACGAACACTCATTAGGAACAGACATTAACGCTACAAACACTCAGCTAAAAGATAGTCATGTCGAAAATTCATGTGTAACATAAAATCCTCATAAGGCTGTGAACATCACAGAGGGTCGCAGGGGCCTCCATGTGAAAAGAAAAGTGTTGCTAATGGCCAGAAACAGTCCTACAACAGGCGTAAGCAAAAGAGAGCTTTAATTCACTGGACGAACAGAAAAACGAAACACGAAAGAAAGAAGAGGAAGGAAAGTCCAGGGCAGAGAAAGTAATGCGGAACGAAAATTAACAAAGTATACGGCGTCAGGCATTTGGCAATGCCGAGGAGCCATGCTCGCCAAATTAGCGAGCTGGCATTCACAAAAAAAAAGACAAGAAAAAAATGAAAGGAAAGAAAAGAAATGCTAAAAGCGTTGAAAGGATGGCGCTTGTTTGAAAGAACGGCCAAGCCAGATATGGTATTATATCAGGAAGAATCATTTGCGGCGGAGCGACCGAGTCAAGAAGCTGTCTGTTCTCTCCGCCCCCACGAGACGTAATTAGTGGGACGCACGAACCGCGTGGAAGCTAGAAAACGCGCACGACAGGAAAAAGAAAGAAACATGAAGCGTCAGCGCGTAAATCTTCCGCGGGTGTGTTGAACTCTCTTGCTATATGCGTGCAGCATGGCCGAAGCTTCCGCCAGGCGTGAGCCCTCTGGCGCCCCAAGTTCGCGAAGCACGATTGGCGTACGCCAGACGCTCTGACCAATCGCGATAGCAGAAGATGCGTCATTATAGATCAAAACAGAGATAATTCGTGTGACGTCACGTACAGCATCTTGTTATCCTATCCACTGCAGCATCCCAAGTGCTGCTAAAGTGGGTCGAGGGAACGTCATCCTTTCGACTGTGCTGGATGTACATCCCTACGGCGGCCACGATGACGCCAATGCGTACATTCTACAAGCGACGCTTTCAAGACATGAAGACAAGAAACGAGGTGCATGCGACGTTAACGAGAAGTGTACTTGCCTCGCGAGTGCACTCAAGAAGACCGCGACAGCGCTTCTGGTCAAGTGTATTTCAAGTCGGTGACCCTGTCTGACTACATTCGTGGTGTCGCCCTCGTTAGAGCAGAACGCGCTACGCATGCCACTCTAACGGCGTGCCAACAAGCCGAAGTAGCAACACTGTAGTCGAACAGACAATGCGAACACCAAGGCGTCGACCAATCGAACGCGATGTCGGGCACTCGAACCCCTCAATTACTGAAGCTGACGTCGTATATCTGTAGAGTGCGTAGCGTTGTACAGTTTTAACGAGACGCGACGGCGGCAGCCTGCGGCCTCGCACCATGCAGCGTACCAACAGTGTTCGCCGTGCAGCGCACCGCGCTCATCGCTGCGTCAGCGGAATAATAAGTGACGACCAGCCGAGTCACCATATTTAAACGTCCGCACAGCTCGTCTTTTCTGGTCTCATCATCGTCTAGGCTCCCTTTGCAGCCGCCATTTATTTTTATTTTTTATTATTATTAAATCTCCTGTCATGCTGCCGAGGCTATAGGCCCGTCCCTGCGGTAGGTTTTTCTTTTCTGCCCGGAACGAAAGACACGTGGTACGTGGACGCGAACATTGCGGCTTAGTTGAGATATATGAGCACACGCGAGAGTCATGCCGGGGAGCCGAATGATGAGATGTCCAAAGCTTACACTGGTCGCGTGGGACAGCCGTTCGCGAAAAAGGTAGACATTTGCCGGCGTATCTTGCGCTTACGCGGTGCTTTAGCGGATGGCGCGCTTATTCTGGTCATTTTGTATACTAGATTCCCCTACTGAGTAATAACTAAACACGGGTACAAGATACAATGCAGCAATTAAGGGCGCGGCTTTCTTTTTGTAAGTGTAACATTATACGTACAGAAGAAAATTGTTTTAGCTTGAAATATTGGCAGTGTGACTGAAGAAAAAAAAAGCGTTACGAAGAGCACTGCAAGCAATTAAGAAACCACCACTGATGATTTTAAGCATGAAATCTTTTTAGCTCCAGTTGTCGGTGACCTTCAAGAGACCTTGAGCGAAAATCTAGAGCCGTTATCTGGGCACTCCATGGAGACGAGAATGGGGCGAGAACATAAAGATAACATCCGGGCATCGTTGCGAGAGCGAAACGAGACCATCCAGGCTACCAGTCAAAACTTAAGAAAATGCGGTCTCTGGTCCCCAACCCTTTGTACAGGATCGCATTACATACGCTAGTTACTGCCCAAACAAGTTACAAAAAAAGAAAATATTACTTTCGATATCTTCCTAATGTTCACAATATCACTCAAGCTGTAACTTCTAGTACGCTGAAGTTTAATTTGTCATTTCCAATAGTGACGCTCAAAAGGCAGATGCAGTGCACCATACACTCAATTGTCATCTTTTGGGGCTGAGACAGCGTTGCCTGTGCTCTTTTCAACGCCAGTGGTCCTTGAGTTCTGCGGCGCTGGTTTTGCGCCGCCTCCTTCGAGAGATGGCGCCACGCTGCGTGACCAAGCCGGCAGCGTCCGTCGCGCCACAGATGGTTGTTTGGCCGAGACGAGACTTGCAACGAGGTTCAGTTCAAACCCGGCTCATTGCAGCTGAGTAAGCTTTCAGGCTTGTGTCGTGGCACCAATCTGCTTTGCCGGCAGCCATTTCATGCTTACATATACTCTCAATTACGGGAGAGCCAGCAGTTTCTTTTTTTTTTTTTTGGTCAGGAAATAAGTTTTTTAAGACGACAGGCTTCCGCTGGAGATTAACGGGACTCTTGAGCTGCAGGGCGGCAGTGTATTAGCCATTTCTGGCATTGTTGGAACTAGTGGCATTCGGAACTTCGAATACGTTAATGGGGAAATTTTACCAGAGATCTATATTTGTAGGTTTACCGACATAAGTACAGGGTGATGGCCATTTCTGTTAAATTTACTCGCGGGGCACGCTTTTGGGTTAAAGGCACAGGGGCATAAAAATGCTGGCCATTTTCGAGGAGGCAAATGTCTTGATGTTGAAGCATAGGCCCCTTGCTGTGAAAGTAAGGAAAATATTTATTGACAATTCTTTCTTTCCAGGAAATTGTGCACTCAACGAAGTTCTATTGGCGGTTTCCCATACCGGTCCGAACGACAGCATTCTTATTGGGGCGTAATGCAAAACTGCTTGTGTACTTAGGCTTTAGAAAGAGGCAGCGAGAAGGTGGCATCCGGTTTGTAACCCTCGTTAAGGCTCCCCTCCGAGAAGAACATCCGGTCACGCTGCCAAAAACGACGCCGAGTGCCTGGAATTATCACTCGAACAAAGAAGACATTTCAAATATCTCAAACTCCAAAAGCTCTTGTGTTTGCAGCGGCGAACGTGAACGAGCATGTTCGCGCGCATAAGTGTTGATTGTACCTCAGCAGTGAGAAACCATATCTGTTTCTCTAAATGTTTTATTGCTTTTAAGCAATTTCTTTTATTGCGATAGCAATTATATGGACACTGAAAGCTGATTTCTGCCATCGGTGTCGCCGTCGCCGTCGCCGTGAGGTTCCGTATGACGTCAAACGACGATGAAATCGTCGCCGCGCGCCGTATGCTGTACGTGCGAGTGAAAGCGCGTGAGGGACGCACGCTTTCACGGGGAGAGAACGTATGGCGGAGAGCAAACGCGCGTTCTGCGCCCTGCTCCCTGAAGGGCTGCAGGATTAATCGTCTCTTTGCTCATTTACAATCACCGTATATATAGAGCAAACGCGACTTCTCCCGTCGCGCTAAAGACCGTGGGGGGACGGGAGGGAGGAAGGGGAGGCGACGTTTAGCTGCGGCACCAAATGCGTATTTATATAAAAATTGACGCTGCGCCGCGCTCCCTATTGGGCAGCAGAAATAAGCGTCATCTTCTTCAACAATATCACTACTACTTTATATAAAAACGTTGCGAGGCAAGAAGGTGGTAAAGACTTCCGACGCTGCTCGACGGCTGTCCCGTTCTGATCTCGGCGAAAACTTCCGAGCCTTGGGGATCAGGCTTCTTTCTGTCCGCGTGTTATACATATACGGGGTGTGCCGAGGCATTTATTCTTGTCGTTTTACTCGCCTCGAGAGACAGAAGAAAAGGATAAGGCAGGGAGGTCAACCAGATGGGTAGATCCGGTTTGCTACCCTATACGCTGGGGAGAGAGGGGAGGGGGAAGTGCAATGACAGCAAAGTAGAGACAAAGAAAGAAAGGAGCACAGGCACACAATCACAGTCGGTCACAGGTGGCACAGCACAGTGAGGCGAGTAGCAAGTGCTACTCGCCTCGAAATAATAAATGTACTTACAACACAAATGTCCCTACTAGCTATTTCGTTAGCTATTTCGGGAAGCGCGCGCCTTTCGTTATTGCGCAAGTACTAGGCGAAAAGGTGTCCTTATAGTAATAAGCAGAGATGCAGTGTGATCTCGCCGCAATAAATACGGCACTGTGGGTCCTATAATTCAACACACACACAAAAAAAGAAATGTGACTGCCTCCATTCCGTACTTTTACTTAGGGAGATCGTTAAGGCACGAGCAAAAGCTTTGCGCTTATGGCATCGCATGTGTGTTAAAGTGATTTTGCTTTATTAGTCACGTGATCCTTTGTCGCGGGTCAAGTGACACGATAACAGACGAATTTTTTACGCAACTAGCTCGCAGATGAGGCAGTTGTTGCTTCCAAGTAGTTCTATTTCGGAATCAACGAGATACGTTGCCATCTTCGTCACGTATCTGGATTGTGCTTGCTTTCTTTCTGGTGCTGCCATTGCCTCTACATGAGTGCTCCGGAACGCAATGTTAGACTGCACAAGGTCTGAAATGTGGCACCATGAAATTCCGCTTCTTGTGAAGTTTTGCGATGAACCAAATCCAGCCAAGAAATAATAGCAAACCGCTACGAAAAAAAAAAACCAAAAACGTATGATATTACCTAATGGAAGCCAAGTTGGCAGCTCAGAATGTAATTGAGCATTGAAGCATGACATAAGAAAGGAAATCTGGAAATAAAATTGAGCCCGCAGTTTAAAGCAAAATCGTTAGTGCGTTGCACTTGTTCGTGACCGACTCCCCACAATATTATTGTGGAGCACGCGGAGCGTAAATTTCATCCATTAAACTTTCCAGATGGCTAGCACACGCGTGCCCGTTCTGAAAAGTCGGGAACTGAAAAATTAAAAGCAAATATAAAGCTTGATGGTGGGAAGTCGAAATACTACCGTACATTAAAGCTGTCTAAGCAGGTTTGAACGTAACGCATAAAGATAGCAAAGAAATGTGCATTTAGAATAAATTACCAAAGCTCATATTTTTTCCCCAACTGTTACCGGTTTTGTAACTTTTTTTTTCCTTTGTTTCTTCGCTGTTAGCAAAATCGGATCTCGCATATACCCTGGCGGGTTAACAGGAATTCAAAGCCTCCATATCCTAGGACAGCTTTCGGTTTCTGCAAAGAAATATATATGTAAAGTGAATAATAATGGGAAGACAGAGAGATAGAGAGAGAGACCGACCGACCAATTTAAGTTTCTGGAAACATGGACAGCAGATGTAAAAGAAAGGACAAAATTTTCCCATTACACTTCCGCGGCGCACTCATTCTACGACATTAGTGCCACCTGCCAGCCAAAAAAAAAATGAAGTAGTTTCGCCCATTTCCAGCCTGCCAGTCACACTTTCCTTCGCGCACCCTGCCCGTCCTCGGGTCGTCTCCTGGCTTTTAGCCACCGGATGCGGAGCCCCCTGCTCCGTCCCACGCGCCCATTCCCTCACACCGAAGGCGTCTCCATCGGCACAGCTATTTACCCAGGTCACCGTCAGAGGCGCCAACACGGCAAGAGTCAGTAGGCGTGTATATTGGCGGCCGACCGGCGACCGCCAGAATTTCCGGCAGCGCGGAGCTTAAGGCCCAAACCAACGGACCGACCTTTCTAATCGCTTCGGATCCACCGGCTAATTGCGCTGCGCATTAACACATGCAGCAATTAGTCAAAGAACTTCAGCCACCAGGGGGCGCTGCAGGAGCCGAAAGTGCGAGCTCCGGCTGTAGTGCGGCAGCCTTTACGCGTCACTCACGCCGCCTGGCGGAATGAAGGCAGCGAGGCCTCGGCGACACGCTGGCTTGACGCTCGTGGCTGTGTTGCATGGTCGCTTAATGGAGCACGTCAGGTTGGGATGACGTCCTCTTTCCCCTTTCGCCGTCCACCTCCTTACCATCCTCATCGATCCCGCGTATGAAGCGATTGTAAAAACCGTTTTAGGCACTCCCAGATGGACGCTATATTGGACGCTATAGTACGGACATGTTCATCGCCATAACCTTTAAGCGACAGCTGTCTGCTTCGCCAGTATGACGTTGTTTGTTCACTGAAGCGAGCGCAGACAGTGTGTGGTAGCAGCGCACGTGACTTTATCATTCAAAGGTAGACTGAAAGAATAGAGTCAGCAGTATACTTCAGTAGCGATCGGAGGCTCCTCTGGTTTCACGCTCTTGCCACTTAAAGGCATGTGCCGCGGGCACATGTGTTGGTGTTAGCCCATAAGGGGAGCTAAGAAGGGAATATAAAATCTCTGCGAAAAACAATAATATTAACAGAAATAAAAGCAGTAGCCCACTGCATCTGTGATGTATTGCACCGAAGCACACTAAGGAATTTCGTGAAATTAATTTTACATTGCCCAAACCGGGCAATGTAAATGTTTTTAGTAACACAATACGGGGAAATGTGACATTCATCCTACACTTTTGAAAAATACTTAGGTCATGTACTGTCGGCGTCACAAGTGCACGGGCCGCGGGACCTGAGAAAACGTTGAATCTCCAAGCAACTTGTGACTGTCGCCAGTAAAACCATACATGTTGTTCGGGTGCACAGTACAGGTTGGAAATCTGAATGCCAAGCTGCGTGCCGGGGCTGCGGAAATATTGATGTTTCTCCCAGATTCCACGGTCCGAAAACTTTTGACACCAAATGTAAACTCGCCAAACCTTTCGAACGCATAACGAAGAAATTTCAATTCTCATCTCCATCGATGTCCGTGCCATTACGTAACATTAACATGGCTTACCATGTAAAATATTCATGTCGTTATAAATCTAAATTATCGACTCCCATTATCATCTAAGTGTAAGCAAAATACGAAGAAGAAAGGAAACATGCCTGTACTTAAATATTTGTACGTTATACAAACTGTAGCGTTCAAAATTATTACAAGCCTGTGCTATATTTATAGCTCGAATGTGTTTAAAACATTGAAACAGACCAAAGAGAGAACAAGAGAGATAATTTTCTTTACAAGTGGAAGAGACCAAACAACGAATAAAACCAAGGATGTCACCAACCTGCGAACATTAGTAAAGAAACTAGAACGTGTGAAGTCGCTAAAATAGTGCGCTGGTCAGCGCTGTTACTTTTAATTTCAATCTTTCGTAAGCAAAACGTGTAAAACAAAAGTACGTTGCACAATGATCTCAGACGAAGAGGCCACGATAGGCGGAGCAACGCAGATAGCCCGGAGCGCCAGGGTCAACGAAGCGGCTCCTAGCGAGCGCAAACGAGTGTGGAAAATTGCCCCACAGTGTATAATCTGCAGGGCCAACATAGGCACCGGATTGCCAGGTCGCACGGTGCAGACTCCTGGTGCCATATGGCCGACGCCAACCCCCTCTTCCACTTCCCGGGCCTTGACCGGTCGATGGCCAAATCAGGCGTGTTTACTCTTTCCAGTCCCAGCGGAAGGACCTGCCTTGAAATTTTAGCGATGGGGTGCACAGACTGGAAGGATTTACGCATTCAAGCATGTCTTTCACTGGCCTTTTCGTTCCTCCTTTCTTTCTTTATTTATAGATGTGTTGACCCGTCGTTTGTGTGTGTTTAGCAAAAGCGCGTAAACGCTAACGACTTAATCGACGCGCCGAGACGGCGAACCCCACGGATACTGGGCTCAGCGCAGTGTGTATTAATACTCCGAAAGAGTGCCCGAGAAGGATTTTCCTGCTAACGAGGCATCCCTTCCTACCCTTACCTTATGCCAAGGGGATTGAAATGAAAGTATACGCTGAATAGTCCTTTATTTGAAAACGCGGGGTTTCGAAACACTGATAGAAACTGGAGGTATCGGTTGATATAGCTCTGTGTGAGTGCCGATTTTGGAGCTTTATGTATTTATCCGCTTTATCGGTGAAGTTGTAGCTACTTATAAGCATAACGAAAGGCTCGCAAGCTAAGGCATGCGTAATTTTTCATGTTTTTGGTAACGTCAGCGCTCGCAAATTAGTGAGATACAGCAAGCAGTCTGGTCATTTGTGCCAAATGCCTGCATCAACTTCCAGCTCTTACCCACTCAACTTACTTCCTTGATTATGCAAATCTTGATCTTAATAAGATCCACTCGAAAATCCAATCCTTTCACGGCGCATTTATTTAAAGGCTTTAGTCGATGCGCCCAGACCTTGGATGCGAAATAAAGGCGAAATGTTTTGCCGGGACGGTTTCAGGTATCATTCAATATTTACTCGTATACGTTCGCGATTAAATGAGGATATGTATATTTGTATTGACAAAGCGACCTCTTCATAGATTATTATCGAGAGTACTTGCGACGCTTATTCACTTATTTATGACAGTGGACTCGCTGCACATTCAATATTCTGCCCATTTTGCCGCTTAGCACAAGGAAAGCAAGTGTTAAATTCCCGCATCAGGCAACTGCATTTGAATTGATGTGCGACGCAAAAAAGAAGGTAAAGGAAGAAAGACACAAACAATGAAAAATTTGTACGCTTTAATTTAAACGCTTGTTAGATATACCAATAGAGAAAGAGAGAGAGAGAGAGCAAAGGAAAGGCAGGGGATGGGGCGAGGGAAGCGGATGAAAATGAATTGGATGAAAAAGTGATGCGCGTGCAGATACGCCGTGACATTGAAGGTGGTTGCAGAGTACAGTCGTCTTTAAAAAGGGAAGCAGTGCTCTAGTGGCCTTCGGGGCGCATTAGAGTTGAGTCCATGCAATGACTCAATACCATTTTTTCTGTGAAAGCTCTGTCGACCAGTTGGTTTAAATTATCGCGCGAACTATGTCTTTCATTGTCAAAAGAGTAGCGAGATGACGAGATGTATTATGGTCCCGTCGCAATACGAAAGTTTTACGAGGAACTATCCATCGCACCGATACAAAAACCACTGCACGATAGCAAAATTATTTGAATGAAGCTGGAGACTTAGGATAACAGTAATTTCTCGTACCCACTAAAAAGCAATCAGAACGAGAACTCGATGAAACATTGTCAATAATGGAATTAGCGTGTTCTTATCAGCTGTTCATTTATTTATGTAGTATTTAGTTATTTCAACATACTGTCAACCCCATAGGGTTTATTACAGGAGTGGGTGAAAACTTTGACACATATATGTACATTTGCATTGTCTCGTACATACCTCAATATATTCGAAATTGTTCCCAAAATAATCGCAATAGATAGGTATTTCCTTATCTTCATTGGTAACTCAAGCTAAGCTCGGCGTGTCTTAGTGCGTCTGTGATTAAGTCGTTGAAAGGTAGAATAAATTCAGCCACTATGCCACAAATGCACGAAACTGGCGCAAAGAAATTTAAATGCAAGAGAGACTGAGGAAGCGTTGACATGAAATATTAGTGTGCAAAAGCAAACAGTAAGAATGACGGACTATAAGCAAAGCAGTTAGGAGCGTCCCTATGCAGGATAAATTTGTCCCAATCGACGCTCGAGACAAACAGGCCTTTATTACGAAGAAGGAAAGAGGAGGTGATACGTCATCCGTATCTCTGGTTCAAATGTGACTAAAACGCATGCAAGTGCTTGTGCTGGAAGAAAGCCCCCCCCCCCCCCCTCCCCTGCACCGTGATACAAACAATTAAATGAAGGTAACACGAACAGAAATCTGTTATTAGCGTTGTTCCGATGAAAAATTTCACAAATATCGTTTAGTGAGTCAGAAACAATCTCCTTCTCTTCAAAATAATGGACAGTAGAAGCTTCATGGCTCTATAGCTTATTGCGGTTCTCATCAAGCAAAAAAGTAATAATAATAATAAAATAAAGGAAACGTTTGCGGACGGGAAGACGGTCCCACGATTTTTACGAAATGGCCCTATCGTCATGGATACAGCCGCGCACTTTGAAAACGAGCTTCCTTCCCAAGCGGAAATAACAGAACGCTATACGAAAATTGCGCCGCAATAGACAACGCTGCAGTAATTCCCCCTATCGACGATCAAGGAAACAGACAGAACAGCAACAACAAATAAATTATTAAATAAAATAGAAATGAAAGAAAACGTGAGGGAATATGGGAGGCCAGAAATGCCGGCCAGCTCACGCAGAGGAATGCTCTACTTTCCTACTTTGATCAGTTTACGCTACCGCGAGCGTCCAATGACGCCGGCACGCCGCATTACCAGCCGTCAACGAGAGATCTCCGTTCTCCCCCTGTGAACCTGGACGTGCATCCGGCCACACCGACGTACGGGGACATCAGAGCTGCGCCAGCTCGGCGGATCGCGCAAGCTGCAACGGCTGCAGCGCTGGGGATCCAGTCAGCCTTTGAAAAAACGAAGCAAGTTTCGCGCATTCGGACGAATGACTCGCCCGCGTCGGCGCCCACAGGCCGGAAACCGCTCCCACGTGCTCTGCAAGCTGAGCCAAGCCGAGATCCCAGGCGCGAAAACAGAAAAAAAGTAAATAAAACGCTTGCGTGTGTGAGTGCGCGCGAAAACATATGCTGCCTCCTGCTGGATCATTTGTGTGTCCGTGCAAAAAGCAGCATGCCTCTACAGTTTTTTGGAAAGTGCCCCCCCCCCCTTCCCCTAAGCTAGCTTGCTTCCTTGAGCACTATATAAGTTCATTCCTGGTCATGCTGGAATGCATAGACTGACATGGAATATCTGGGCGCATGCAAATGAGTGTATGGAAGTTAGAGCAAGTGGACGGTTTTAGGCATATGTCTGGTTTTCTGCGTTTAGACGCGCTATATTTTTTATTTCTTTATAAATGTACACCTAAAATCCTCGGAGAGGGTGCTACGTAGGGTAGGGGTGGATGAGATTATTGCACAGAGCAGATAAATATAACACAGACACAGGGAAACAACGGTAGGTGACGTAATATTGACACTACAGTGAGAGTAAAGATAGAAACGTTGGAAAGTGCAAAAAAATCTAAGCAAGAGAAGTACACGACACTAGTATTTCAACATGTTAAAAGCCGTTGGCTATGAGAAGAAACAACAACAATACGTTATGATACCTACAACGTGCTGAACATAATAACCTGGGTACGTAACAGCCTAAGTATAAGCCATTTATCCGAAAACGCTGACGCGCGTTCGTGTAAACAAACGATAAGTTTGTCGCGCCTTAACCACAACACAGGCTCGTTGGCGACAAACCCGAGTTCAATTTTTGCCGTTTATGCACACGTCAAAGTTCGAACATTCTGAACCGCAGCATAACCGAAGTGCACCCGACAAAAGCGCGGCAAGGGAGAGAGAGAGAGAGAGAGGGTATTCGCGGTCCCAATCCGCCTCATCATCAGGGAGGTGGCATGCAGGGCTGCCGCGGGAACGAGCGCCTACTGCTTTCAAGCGAATCGTTGCACTTCATCCATTTTCTCACCTCACCGGGGGAGCCCTTTTACGCGTCTCAGCACCGCGGAAAGGAAGACGGCCTGATAGGAAGGCTGGCGGCGGTGAGGGCAGGAGGGGAGAGAAGAGCTAGTCATCCGCCCCCAGTAGATAGATCCACCCACTTCTCAGCTCCCCCCTCTCCTCACCTTCTAACGTCGCGAGCGAGGCACAAACACCAACGTGGCACGTTCACCCTGCCAACGCAGCCGTCGGGCGACCTCCGTCGGAAGCGAGCAATGCTCATGCCAAACACGTGCCGTCGTGCTCAGGGTTGCGCGTTGAGGGAAAAGACGACGCCGTCGCTGCGCCCAGGGAAAACGAGCTGCGCTGCCGACGCCACGCTGTCGTCACTGCCCGTCGTCGTCGTTTTCACCTTCTTCTTCTTTGTAGTCATCGTCTCCTCATTTTCCCTGTATTTCTTTAGCCTAAACTTCACGCCCTAGCCTTCCTCCTTCTCTGCGAGATCTCTCTCTCTCTCCTGCTCCATCTTGGGGCCGTGTTCCCGTCTCCTTACCGAATCTGTTCCCAGGGACAGAGGACGTGCCACAGCCGGCAGGCAAAGGCAGCCAAGCTGTGCGTGCTCCGAGCTACGCGCTTTCGCACGCTGCAGTAGCATAACATCGACGCGCGGATGACGAGCGAGAACGCGGGAGACGAGGAGTAAAAGAGCAGCGCTTCGCTTTTGGATGGAAAGGAGGAAGAAGGGAGGATGGAGAATGCCGGCGAAAATGGGAGGCCGCCTCCGGGTGATGCGCGCATGGATGAAAACGAAAGAAAAAAAATTACCCTAGCCAAAAGAAGGGCGAGGTCGTTTCACATGTTTGCGAAGAAAGGAGGGCCTTCGCGCTACTCTAGTCTTCAATAGAGAAAAAAAAATAAAAGAGAAAAGCTCATCATTGTTATCACGCACGGGACGCATTTCCTCTCTTTTCTTCCTTTTTAAAATATTTACTGGGAGAGATAATACGCGCGGGGTTTACGCTTCCCTAAAGTTTGTAACGCTGCAGGTCTACATGCTGCCATTTCGACGAACGCCGAAGCCAGCCGTATTACCGTTTCCGTGTTCCTTCTTTTTTTTTCCGCCTTGCTTTCGCAATGTCTTAAAGCATTGTTGTTTTGACACATTGCAGTGTGCGGGAAAGCGCGCCAAAACGAGCGTTTGTACGGGTTACATTGTTTGTAAATATATTGCGTCGCCATTTCCCGACGGGCCATTTGAGAATTTGCGATACCATTTCGCGGCGGCAAGATTCAGGCAAGAAAATAGAGGCGCTTTTGATTTCTGGATGACACTCTCTTTCAACTCATTCCTGGGAGAAAACTTCGTCTATCGCCTACGAATCACCCAGGCACTGATTGCACTGCTCTCGCAAGAGATCACAAACTACAAAATTCCATCCTCATTTCCGTCTGCTACAGAAGTTATCTTTTGTAATGGACCATGCAAATGCGTTGGGAATGCGAAAATATTTCTAAATCTCTTACAGACGTAAAATTTCTTTTTTTTCTTCTTATTTTATGTTGTTATAGCGTGAATGAAACATAATGCGGATGGATCCCACAGACTGTGAGTAGTGATCGACGTCAAGCTTTTTGACAGCTTGTATCTCACTCTGAATATTGAGACTGTGAACGGTGAGACGACTATACGAACACCCTTCGTGTCGTATAAACGCTACGCAAAGTAGCGGCACTGGTTCCTCCACGCTAAATACACGTCTGTTCTTCGTGCTTTCCCTCTACACATTACAGCTGTGTAAGGAAGAATCCCGTGAGTTTACTCGGCGTGACACCGATGCCAACCACGGAGAAACAGGCAAGGCAGAAAGGTTCACATGCTACACCTGAGCGACTGTAATGCAATAGCATTATCAGGATCGGCCTTTCATTGCAGTGCCTCCAATATTGACCCGCCTTTACGAGTCACATTAAACCCTTACTAAGGCCCTCAACGCGCAAAGGTGTCTGAATGGGTCCACCAAACCGTAACTTTTGATTACATAGCCGCCGGGATCAGTGGTGGTGGTGGTGGGTCGTAGCAATAGGCGCGCTTATTCTGGCGATCAAGGCCGATAATTTCTCCAGTTGAGCATCTCTTACAATATTTCTGCGGTATCACACCACATGCACATCAAACCAGTCTGTCTTAGGAATGCAAAAAGGAAGGCATGAAACTTCTTTGAGGGCTCTAACTGGTCCTTCTGGGGACACCAGGTGTGGCAGGCACGCATGCGGAAGGTCCTTCTGAGGCAAGTTCTTCAGAAGGGCGTCCCTTTCAACTCGGTATTTGGGAACGACTACAGAGCGTGTGGAAAAGATCGACTACAGATCGTTGAAAAGAAAAGTGTACAATCATTGCATTCTACCGGTGCTAACATACGGGGCAGAAACTTGGAGGTTAACAAAGAAGCTCGAGAACAAGTTAAGGACCGCACAAAGAGCAATGGAACGAAAAATCTTAGGAGTAACGTTAAGAGACAGGAAGAGAGCGGTGTGGATCAGAGAACAAACGGGGGTAGACGATATTCTAGTTGACATTAAGCGGAAGAAATGAAGCTGGGCAGGCCATGTAATGCGTAGGATGGATAACCGGTGGACCATTAGGGTTACAGAATGGATACCAAGAGAAGGGAAGCGCAGTCGAGGACGGCAGAAAGTCAGGTGGGATGATGAGGTCAGGAAATTCGCAGGCGCAAGTTGGAATACGCTAGCACAAGACAGGGGTAATTGGAGATCGCAGGGAGAGGCCTTCGTCCTGCAGTGGACATAAATATAGGCTGATGATGATGATGATGACAGAGCGTGTTTAATGTCTAGTGTCTCGTCGCATGCAGTACAGGTCGGAGAATCGATGCGTAGATACGCCCCAGTTTACGACTACATTGTTTCCGTGATCGGCCTGCTGCATTGCCAGTGTAGCACCTCCCCGCAATCTTTATTTACGTCATTTGTTTATTACTGCTGCGTGCCCTATCAGCGAGAGTGCTAAGTTGTACGTGCAGGAGTTACCAAAGTAATCCGGAACTACGAAGTTAGCGTGAGAGCGGTGAATAAACTTCCACACGAATGACCGAAAACTAGAGAATAATAGGCCGTATGCGCTGCAGCAAACCTCAGGCGTTGAGCTAAGAGAATATTTGAAATGCGCAAATATTGCATCTTGAATAGCCAATTTACTTACCCAATAAATATATCGCAAAACGTGTACTATCCAGGCGTGCGTTCTCACTAGACAAATTTTTATGAGATCTAATGCTGGATTATACAGCGTAAATCCGATTGCTGACCTGTTCGCCATTTGGCATCGTTCCACTGAATGTTTTGTCGTCCTTCCGTTTCTTAGAACACGACGTTTTTGAAAGAAGGTAGAAAGTGTGTCCAGGTTTGCTTTCAGACTGCGTACGGCAGCTGGACTTCGCACTGCCTAAATACCAACCTCATAAGTTTCGCTTCTTCACTAGCAGTCTAATTTCCACAATGAAATCGTGAGCACTGTCGCCGTCTGTTTACGAGTGCCTAAATAAAGCACAGCTTGCAGTGATCTCGCTGACTTGCGGGCATAGTGTTCCTGGTTCGCTTTAGTCCCACAAGACAGTGTGCTGTGATGCCTATCGTTTGGGTAATTAGCGGAAAGTATCCTTATTTCATCCGTGTCCCACGTGCTGATACTCATCAGACCGAAAGTTTCAATACCGGAAGCCGCATATGTTTGCAAAATTTCTTCTTAGATGAGCATAGCCATTGGCGCTCATACGCCCGTATTGTTAGGCACTACTTGCGTTTCTTGACGTGCCGAGTTAATAGAGAGTTTTAGCGTGTCCGGTATTCAGATAAGCGCAGGTGGATTGGGCGTTATGCCGGATGGGTGGAGGCGTAAGCGTGAGCAGCGGCGCAGAGCTCTACCATACAGAGCTAATACTGCAGTTACAAAGTGTATTCTACTTCTCCGCTGGGTGTAAATTTTCGGCTGCGGTGTAATCGTGAACACGTTGCCTTTTAAAATATTCCACCTCACCAGCAACGAAGTAGAATACACTTGGTTCCGTGTTTGTCCGGTTAAGGTCGACTCCACCAGGTGGCATCAACACTCCAGCGGCTCATATTGAACTGTTCAGCAGGATTAACTGGTCAGCAGTGGAGATAAGTAAGAGACGTTTACAGTATTGGTGAAAAAAAAAGTGGGGTAGAGACTGATAGAGCCGGAGTCACTGCAAGCGTACGTGGCGGGACAGTATAGTAATAGATGTGTTTGTGAAAACTTTTATTTACAAATGTCCTGAGGCTCGACTATTTCAAGCCGAAGCGGGCCGCACCCACGATGGCACTGTTAGCCCAGCCGTTCAGCGAAATAGATGTTTTAAATAATAAAGTGAATATTGACCTCAAAGGCTAGTTTGCGATAGATGTAGTAAAACCTGAATAAATAAAGCAGGTTAGGTGACTATTTGTCGCCGCCCCGTTTCGAACAGGAAGCCAATAAACAAGTACAACAACAACATCATTACCATCATCTCCCATTCACGCATCTGCTTACCCAGTAATCCGCCCAAACCGGCAGCATTTGACGGAGTAAGGAATACGCTAAAACTCTCTCATTAACAGTTTTATCGTGCCCGGTATTTTGGCAAATCCGAGCGTATAAGCGGATTATCGGATGAGTGGAGACGTAACCGTGAGCGGCCGCAGCAGTGCAGTCACTTGGTGGTTCAGAGATAAGCCAAACAAACAGCTTATATAGCAGTAACCAACTGCATTCTACTTGCCTGATGGTCTAAATTTTCGCAGCGGCATAATAATTGTCTCACAATTCGCCGCTGCCGCAGATCTACACCAGCAGTGAAGTAGAATACACTTGGTAGCTGAAGTATTGGTTCTGTGTTTGTCTTGTTCAGCTCCGCGCCACCAGGTAGCACCATCTGTCACGCCACTCACGTTACGCCTCCAAACCCTCCGGTAAAACACCCAGTCCGATTGCAGAGAAGCTGAAACTCTCTAATAACTAAATTAGAACCTCGCAAAGTTTGACAACTATACTTCTGTTGGTCTTGCCCGTTCCAGATATAAATAAACAAATGAAATAATTTGTGAATGCTTTATATCGAAAACGAAATATATATCGAAATTTTGCAGGTAACTTTACTGCAGGTACTTTACTGCAGGTAAATACTGCTTCGGTATAACATCTTCAACGAGGATACTTGTTTTTTTTAGAAGAGCGGCCAACGCAGTGTGCTCTTCTGAGTTTATGTTGACTCGAAAATAGTTTTCAGAATTGCATGAGATCCTAAGTTCACGGTATCAGAATGCGCAGCTCGTCTTCGCTTTTACTTCCTTCTTTTTATCTCAGTAACATGTCGTTATATAGTACACCGGATGAGAGGATGCTTGATCGGATTCAACAAGGCGCAAAATACAGGGTACGCAATATCATTCATCAAACCCATCAAAGTATGGAGGCACTAGCACACGTTCACCCCGTTGTGCAACCTACACTTCCGTAGCATACACTCATATAACCTAGAAAAATGACCGAATGGCGGTGCGCCGTACGCCGCGCCTCCTCTGGGGACCTCGCAGCTTTGCACTCTGCTCCCCAGAAGCGTCAGAGGAGATGCTCTTTCCTTGTCTAGGTCGCGCTGAATTTTTTTATATATTTCTGTTGTCGGTCGAACTGTCGAGTCCATTTATTTTCATAACCATAAAGTCGTTGAAGAAAACTTGTCCGCGGCACTAGAAATACGAAGATAGGAAAAGGAGGAGCTAAAGAAAATACTTCATAACTATGATATACCCTAACTGTTGTATTTCACTAATGTCGCCGTTTGGGAAGGCTGAAGCGTCCAAACATACAAAAAGAAGCGTGACTTGAAGGTTAGAATATGGGGAGAAATGCGTGCAATGTTAAAAACATATATATATATATATATATATATATATATATATATATATATGAATGAGAGAGACACAGAGACGGCACCCGTTCCTGGGCCGGCTGTTCTATATAGTCCTCGTTGTCTTCTCTTCTAGCGCCCCCCTTGCGAGCGCCTGCGGCCAAGTACCACTTCGTCTTTACAATATATATATATATATATAGTACAAGAAAAAACGTACCTGGTACTTTTTTTAAATTGTACCGAAGGGGCTAGCGTGATTCCTACACTATACTATATATATACAGGGTGTTTCATCAAACACTTTCAGAAAATTTTAAAAGTGCCTGTGGCAGATAGCACAGTTGTAGTCCATGAGCTGGTCTACTCGAAGAGGCCGACATTACTTGCACAAGAAATTGAAATAAATAATCAACTAATTAACAAAAATACTAATTAAGTTTTTAACTAATCTCTTTATGGCACGCAGTGCAATTGACAAATCCTAGCGGGTGAGACTGCAAGGCATATCCACTTGCGAAGCATAGTGTGGATGACACCATTTACAAGACATGCGCCCTTAAACTTGCGTCAAAAACGCAGTGTCGTTCCACTTACTTTCTTAACAGAACGTGGTTTTATGCATTTAAGCCCAAAAGTAACTGGAACGCCAATGCATTTCTCCGCCAAGTTCGGGAATTTATATCTCGAAACTCATGTCATCCGAAGAATTCGTTACAAGTGGATCCGCCTTGCGAATTCCCCGGCTAGAATTTGTAAATTTCAATACGTGCCATAATAAGGTATTTAGTTAAATACATCATTAGTTATTTTTATAAAGTAGTGCAATAATCATTTCAAATTTTTGGGGAAGTAATATCCACTTCTTGGAGTAGACCAGCTCATGGACTAGAATTGCGCTATCAACGACAGGCAATTTTTAAATCTTTTTGACAGTGTTCGCTGAAACACCCGGTACATACAGGGTGTCCCCGCTATCACGCAGCACGACTTTAAAAAAGAGGAACGGCGTTACGCGAAGCAAACCTAGTGCGTATTGTTTCCAGTACAGTAGAGTAGCCGCCAATAATTTTTTCGTTACTGCGATTTAATCAGGTAGTTGTAATTATTTAACTCGAGAAGTACTATCCTAATTATCAAAGTGTCAATGAGAAAATTGTAGAGCAACATGAAAAACTCCCGAGACAGCTTTCCGTTGCTCAATACGTGCTACATAAATGTGTTTTTGCGAGCATGAAAGAAGCCCGCGAATACACGCGAAGTGTCTCGAACGGCCAGTCACGCGGCAATTCTGCGTGTATTCGCGGGCTTCTTTCACGCTCGGAAAAACACGTTTATGTAGCACGTAATGAGTAACAGAAAGCTGTATCGGGAGTTTCTCATGTCTCTCTACAATTTTCACATTGACACTTTCATAATTACGACAGTACTTCTCGACTTAGATAATTACCTGCAATTACCTAATTAAATCTCATTAACGAAAATATTACTGGCGGCTACTCCACAGTACTGGAAACAATACGCACTAGGTTTGCTTCGCGTAACGCCGTTCTGCTTTTTTTTTAAAATAGTGCTGCGTGATAGCTGGGACACGTACCCTGTATATATAATACAGGGTTGTTCACTGAAATCACTTTCTCTCTTAGCGAGGAAAATCAGAAGTCACGACGTATACCGACGTAAATACAGGGGTGGACCAAATAATACGGGATCTGCGAGCGCATGCCAAACTGCATTATTGCGCGCTCTAACGAAGCCAACACCTGGTGTCCAGACATGACAGTACCTTTGCGTGTCTTTTCCTGCCCGCTTGTCTGCCGATACGCCCACTTCTGGCCAGCCTGATGTCACCATTGCGACGAGTGCAAACATTTACGCTAGGAGAACGGTGTCTGTTTCGACCGCTGTCACGTGCGACACTGCACCGCACGCTTCGCTGTACGAAAACAGACACCGCTTTCCGAGCGTAATCTTCTAGTTTGGTCACAGATCCCGTATATTGTTCACGCTTGTATTTAAAGGGAGATTGATACAACTACAAGAGGGAACTGGGGCGCCAGTGTCTTTGGCTGATGCAGCAGGGCGGTTCAGCGAACATGGGAATGATGATTAGTGCATGGATTTGCCTAGAGTTCGTCTTTCTGACTTTCAACGGCTTCGTGACATTGTAAACTCATCATTTCCAAGAAAGTATACTGCGGTATAAATAATTAAACAAACGTAACTAAAATGCAAGAAAAGAACCAAACATATATACATTTGAGCCTTCCAACCCCTATTTTCCCCGTCCGAGTGTGGAATTGCAAACCGGAAACTGACATCTGGTTAACCTCGCGGACTTTTTAGTGCTTCCTTACTTACTTTCTTTTAGCTCTAGAGCTGCGCACGTAGCTAATTAGTGCATTTTGTATTTGTTTATATATATATATATATATATATATATATATATATATATATATATATATATATATATATATATATATATGTAACAAGAACAAGAAGGGCGTTCTCATTAGAGGCGTTCGCACAGGTCCGTGGCTCGCGTGTTCGAACAGCTTTCTGGTGAAAAGTAATTGTCTCCGCGCGCTATACTTCAGGCACTGGCACAGAGCATGACATATTGTTTCCTCGTCTCTGCAGTGGTCACAAACGGCGGTGTCGGCCATCCGTAAATGATGAACACGTATAGACATCGGTAAACGCGAGACACAACCATATTCTAGACAAAACGGTCGCGTCTCTTCTGGGAGAAATCTTGATGGAAATTGAAGGCTTAAGGTAAGGGAATATATTCGAGCATATCTGAAGTGTGGGTGATTCCATCAATATGCGGTGCATTGGCATGCAAGACTTCGGAGTTTCCTTGCAGCGTCTGTCCTAGAAAGCGGAACCAATATGTGGCGGTCTTCTGCATGGGCCAAACGGGCAGCTTGATCGGCGCGTTCAAAATGAGTTGGGGTCCTTTCTCAGCCTAGGGGTGTATTCACGTGTTTAACATTTCGAGATGCGCAGTTACAAAGCTAAAAATAAAAAATGCGAATAATAAAGAAAGTAAACACAAAATAATGGCCATTTCCGTATGTCTGAAAAAGTAAATGAAGGGGAAAAATCACACAAAAATATTCTCGCCAGGTGGGCTTCCGTATTTCAAATCGCTGCAGAACATGAGTGTTACTGACTAACAGGCTTGACCGCAAATACTCTCCGGATGATCTACGCCAAAAATAAATAAAATCAAAAGTAAATATAAGGACAGGCACCAGAACCATCAAGTGTGCCGGTGTCTAAAGACTGTTCTCAATATACGAGTAATTCCCGATACATTTTAAATGCGAAGCATTTCTTGGCGGCGGCTCTGTCCGTCCCTCCTTCCATCCATCCGCCGTGCGGTGTCCAAACCCGCACTGTGCATTCGCATCCTCCTCCCCCTCATCTCCTTGTCTCATCGCCTCTCCTCACCTCTCGGCATTCGTCCTCTCCTCTCCACACCCGCACTACGCATGCGCATCTTCCTCCCCATCCTCTCCTTGTCTCATCTCTCCTCTCGACATTCATTCTCTCCTCTCCGACGCTCCTCTCCGGATTGCGCAACGAATGGTAACACCTGCGGCTCCGCGCGCGATAATGAGAAGTAGCTTAGGTTAGACGCGCGACGGTAGGCGCTGCATACTCCGCTGGGGGGTGCCACTGTAGCTCGCGGTATAATGACGCGCGCGCGCGCTCCGCTCCTCTTATTCTCCTCCCGCAACGCCGCGATGAGTACCACGGACAACGCCAGCGTCAACGCCAGTGTCAGCGCCGTGTACAGCGCCGCGGAGGAGAGGGTTCGAGCCGCTGCCACGAAACGGCAGTGGCGACAGGCCGATCTGAAGACTAACGGGAACTTGAGTTGACACCATGGCTGCTTCGCATACTACTCAGGGTTCCCCTACGGGAAGATGGTGTAATTTTTTTTCTTATTCTTTAGTGCTGCTGGCTCACAGAGCTGCATCTTTCAAGAAAACCTTTCTTGGTTCCTTCCTCAGCAGAAGGAATTGCCGACATCAACACCTGGATGCAAGCGCTACGCACTGACGTTCAAACGGCCACTCGGGTGGTAACTATAGATGCCCCAGTTGAACGCATGGATAGCCGCCTCGCCCATCTTCTGGAGGCTATGGCCTTATCCTAGCTCGATGGAAGGGGCAGCGCCTAAACCGTCGCCTCAGAAGTAAGATCTCTAAACTCAATACAGCCATCGAGGAGCATTGTCAAACCCTCAGCCGGCAACAGTGGACTGAGCTGTGTAACAAGGTGGATGGACAACTTCATCGCCCATCTCCGTGGAAACTCCTCAGACACCTGCTTGACAATACTACCACCCGCACTGCCCAACAGGATCGGCTGGCAGAAACTCCTTTATACGGAGACCCTTAAGCAAGGTCCACAACTAGTGCTTGACTACCTCTGCACCAGATATATCTCCAGGGGACAAGTCAGTCCACACAGAAATTACATCGGTAATCCCAACCCTACCCTAGACGCCGATTTCAGCGTATCTGAAATACATGCTGCTCTTCGCAAGCTTAACGGTCGTTCTGCTCCAGGCCCAGACGGGGTCACTAACAAAACCCTTCGCAATCTATGACGAGTCCGTGTCCCATCTAACTGACTACCTCAACGATTGCTGGCGCAATGGCACCATTCCAGCTGCCTGGAAGACTGCCAACGTTATCCTAATCCCGAAGCCTGGCAAACCATCTAGCCTCAACAACCTAAGGCCCATCTCCCTCACTTCATGCGTAGGCAAAATGATGGAACACGCCTTCTGAGTACGCATCAACACACACCTCGAAGACAACTCTATCTATCCCCACACCATCATTGGATTTCACCCTCACCTTACGACTCAAGACGCTATGTTGCAGCTCAAACATCATGTACTAAACGACCGTTCCCGTAACACGAAAGCCATCCTCGGACTCGAGCTCACTCAAGCCTTTGACAGCATTTCCCATGAAGCTATCGTTAACCAGGTCTCCCACCTCCACCTGGGAGAGCGATCCTACAATTACATCCGTGACTTCCTCTACAATCGCACGGCCACCCTCTCGGCCGGGGATTTACGATCAGACAAGCTTCCCCTTGGCAGCAAAGGCACCCCGCAAGGTTCAGTTATCTCTCCCATGCTTTTTAACTTAGTCATGATTGGCCTTGCCCAGCAACTACAACGAGTCGACAATATCAACCACACCAACTACGCCGATGACATCACCATCTGGGCATACCGAGGCCGTGATGGTCAACTGGAGTCAGCCCTCCAAACGGCGATTGACACGGTTGAAGCCTATCTCCAAGGAACCGGACTGCGCTGTTCGCCGGCTAAATCGGAGCTTCTTCTCTACAAGCCCATTCAGCGGGGACGCCCTCCCAAACACCAATCTGATCACCGACCCTGTGACTATATCACCCTACGCCTTCAAGATGGCAGTCCTATACCACACGTCCCTAGTATCCGGGTCCTCGGTCTCACCATCTCTACCAACGGCTCCAATGCCTTCTCTCTCAACAAGATCTGCGCCAAATCTCAAAACACCCTGCGCTTTCTTAAACGCATCTCCAACCGACGAGGGGGACTCAAAGAAGAAAGCCTTCTCCGCCTCGTGCAGTCCTTTGTCATATGCCACATTACCTACATTGCTGCGTACTTCAACTGGTACCGGGCTGAGCAAAACAAGCTCGACACCCTCATACGAGGGGTCTAGCAAGCAAGCACTTGGCGTCCCGCATTACACCAGTACTGAACTCTTCAAGCAACTAGGAGTTCACAACACCCTTGCCGAACTCATTGAAGCACAACGCTCTCAGCTTGAACGGCTCACCCTTACTGAAAAGGGACGCTTTATTCTATCCACGCTTGGCTTCACTTACCATCAGCAGCAGGGCCCCAAACAATCGATCCCGACTGACATCCGTAGCTGGATCCACACAGACCTATCCCTAGAAATATGCACCCTGAATATAACAGGGCCCGGCGCCAAGCTCGGGCCGGAGCTATCATAAAAGCCCTTGCTCATGTACCTGGCGTCACATTTGTTGACGCAGCCCAATATTCCCATGGCACACGATTTGTGGCCGTCGCCACACGCGATGGAGTCCTACGCCACGCCTCCAGCGTCACTACCCCCACTTCCGAAACGGCTGAAGAAGTGGCCATTGCCCTGGCCACTCTATATATAGATCCCACCTGTCACACCATCGTGTGTGACTCTCGCTCAGCCGTCACTAACTTCAGCAAATGCCGTATTTCTCCTCAAGATCTTCGTATACTCCGCCAGGCACCACACTCTAAAGACAGCATGATCTCCCTGACATGGATCCCGGCCAATGCGGGCCCTGTCCACCCACACCTCCCCAACCTCTACGAGGTCACCCACTTCATTGCGCGAGGCCTAGTCAACCGTGCCGGAGACACTGGAGACGAGTTGCACACCAGGGACAATCTGACTACTTATAACGATCTCGTTAAGGCATTTTACCTTAGTCGCCGAACCTTCCCCCCACCTCACCCCAAATTCAGCCGGGCCTAGGCTACCACCCTGCGTCTGCTACAAACAAATACGTACCCTTCACGCGCCCGCCTCCACCTTATATTCCCTGAAGTTTACAGTACCCCCAACTGCCGGTGCTGTGGCACTCACCAGGCTACGCTTCCGCATATGCTGTGGGAGTGCCCAGCACAGTACACACACATTAACACCACGACCCTCTCGTCGAGGTTGCGTGAGGCTCTGCGGAGCTCCGCCCTCGATGACCAAGCCTGGGCGACCCAGCACGCCCGTGAGGCGGCGGCGAGGCAAGCCCTCGACGTCCCCTCATGGGAGGCTTAGGCCCGGCCATCATAAAGTGCTGGTTCGACAATAAAAGTTTATTCCTCCTGCTCTTGGGCCCTTTAGTGAACAACCACATTCGGCATGTACTTTGCATATACAATGATTATTTTTATCACGTGGTGAAACACCTATTCGCATCACATGAAAACGAGCTTGGAGATATTTGTGCCTGTACCCCACTGTGTCATAATCTTATTTGAAATAATGTGCAGTTTCTCACTATTGGCCAAACGAGTGGATATATCTAAAAAGAAAAGTAATTACACAGAATGCCTCTGACTCAAACTCACGCGAATCTGCTGATTACGCTTGCGAACAGGTATCCAAGGCTCCGATCTCATAAAACGGTCTCAGGTTAGTTTGTCATTGCATAGTTCCATCGCCTACACGAAAGGCGACATGTAACAGACATTAGAAACAGATTAAGGTGTCTTGGACATACCTCGCTGATTTGCACGACCGACCACCTACCGTCAAAACCGCATGCGTCTTGCGGCAGCACTTGTGCCAAAGAATAGGTAAACACTGCCTTAAACCTTAATGGGACAGATCGCTGTTGAGAACGTGAATTGAGATCGGCCCACTGATGGAAAGATGGTGTCTCGTGCTGACTGAAACGAGCACTGTTTCTCTCATTAAACGAGTATTTATATTATTAGCTCTTTACAACAAATCGCAAAAATTACACCATTTGGCGCCCTCACGTGGGAAAGAACATGACAAAAAATAGAATACCCGATCACGTGACCTTCTACTAATGTACGCGTTACTCGGCCCTTTTTAAATACTGAAATACAATGCATTTTTATATTATAGGCTTTGTTTCTGTAACTTACAATGCGCAGCTATGTCTTCGCCTCTTATGAGTCCAAAGGCGGCGGTTAGGCGGTGCGCGCTCCAGCCGATTCTCATAGGCCATTACGGCGTTGTGAGAACTTGAGTCCTCGGCCAAAAGAGGGCACCACATTGTCACTAGCTAGCACTAGGATTTGCAGCAGCCACGGATGCATCAATTTATTCTAGCAGCATTTTATTTCCGGACAGGGCGAAAAATTCAAAATGTGGAGGTTTAATTAAAGTTGCATTCACTCCTGCGAAGGCCACCCACCGTTCTGCTTTCCCAGTGAACGACGTGGGCTATAGGCGTCACTCTCAGTTCTCCGAGTTGCTGGCGTTGAGAATCCTATTTTTTTTTTTAGAGATTGCTCAGATCGAAAAACTCTGCTTACAAAATTGCGGTTGTCAGTCCCTTTAAGCCACCTGCAACGAATGATATCAAGCGAATCCTTTACAAATACTTTAATACTATTCCTCTTGCAATTTTTCTACATAGGCCGCACATTTGCTGACTTAATTGGTGGTATACAATCGACATGAAATTTCAATTAGCGAGCCTTAAACAAAACGACAAAGATATCGCAAAGACCCGGCTTTAACGCGCTTCGCTGTGTCCGAACAAAACGCTTCTGCAGCCATCATGCCGAAGTAGCCTTGTTGTGAAGCTAAAGCGGATTTAGTGTGTCAGGGAGAAGAAGAAAACGAAGTAATATAGGACCTAATGTCTCACCCGTACCAGCCGTCGCAAGTGCCTTATAATGTTTTCTAAACCAAATCCTTTTATTTTCCGGCTTCATGAACCACTCGCCCTTTACTTTTAATGCGATAGAAATTGCGGAACGTTGGTCGCAGCCTCCGCAACCGACGCTTAGAAGAGGAGACGAGACAAGGCGCCTCGAAACCAAAATGAAATAAAAAAAACACGGTTAGATGATGAAGAAGCAGAAGCAGCGTGAACGTAAAGTAGGGTATCTTTCGGCCCAGCAAACGAGATAAACGAGATCAAAGGCGAAGCAACGCCCGAGAATATAAAGGGGGCCGCCTCGGCGACGTCGAGTAAAACAAACACGGAGAGTGTCTCGATACCGAGTTTCTAGCCGAGTGAAAGAAACGGATGTAAAGAGGAAGAAGGCAGAGGGGGGGGGGGGGGGGGGGCAGGACTGCAAGGAAGCTTTGAGAGTGGAGAAAGTGGAGGAGGGTGGAAAGGGAAGGGGGGGGTGGAAGCAGCGAAGAAGCGGAGGCCAAAGAAGTCAGCTTAAAAGCCTGATTGGGGAAAACAGCCCCCTTCGTGGGCCGTTAAGCGTGATGAGAAATGAAAGCTTCTCGACGCAGTGGCAACAAGGGAGCGCGGGCTTACACTCCGAGGCCATTCATTAACCCGGACGGCCACGCCCACTAGGCCGACGAAGCGCGACAGCCCTGGCTACGCATCGATTCCGAACAACTGCCCTGCAGAGCTTCACCCCTTTCCCCTCCATCCCTCCTCGTCGATACCCTACCCTTCGCTCCGCTCCCTTCTCACCCCTCCAACCCCGTGCACCTTCCTTTTCCCACACTCTCCTGCCGGTTGCTTGCCGTTGCCTATACCACCATCAACAGTTCGTCGCGACCCGCTCCTTCCCTCCTTTTCCCTGCACTCCACTCGCCCGAGATCTCGCAGGCACGGCTCTTCTGCACTCCTGAATCTTCGGGGAGACAATGAGCGCACGCAGCGTAATCTTCTGGCGCGAGCCCCCAATATCCCGTCTAACCCCTCCGCAAGACAGGAGGAGCGCACGCCCCGAACAAGCGCAGCATGAAGTTGAACCCAGACAGCGAAAATAAGGAAGCGGGAGATGAGCTTAGGTTTATCCCGTGGATCCCTATTGCTCGCGTCGAGCTGCGGTGCAGCGTATGTATGCGCGGCTTACGGGCCAAGCGTCCAAGAACGCGTGGTGCGCATTCTGCCCCTCCCGTTGTCTCGGCCTGGCTGTGCGCGGGGCTTGGGTGTTACTACCAGAATTCCTATACTGAGCTAGTACTGAGAAGCGTAGATTGAAATCGTATACAGGTGCTCCGGCGCTTCAAAGGAAGCCCTGATGACTTACTGTTTTTGCAATTGTGGGTGATTATAGAGGAGCAGGAATTAAAGGGCGCTGTAAACCAGGTACTTGAGGGCACCAAGAGAGGAAACGGGATGTTTGCACATTCCATTTGCTATAAGTTTAAGTAAACGTATTGGATGGGTTTAGTGATACAACTACTAATTGATTATTTGATTATTTGATTAATAACTATTAAATAATTATTTATTGATTGATTGGCTCTGACGTCCCAACGAAACACACTGGGAATGAGAGATGCCGTAGCGGGGAAAGGGGGTGCTACGGATTAATTTTGACCAAGTGGGTTTCTTAACGAGCACCCACAACTCTCTGCACAAGCCGTACTACTTTTGGTAACCAGCGTCATGTAGTGTGAATTAACTGTGCGAAGAAAGTGAAAGAACTTGGTACCTGGAAATTCTACGCATTGCTTACAAGGGCATGACTGCACTGCCTATCTTAATTCGGGGATATTTCACGATATGATGTGTGTACTTGAACATATCACCTTTTATTCCCTTTAACCCTTTCCCTAGCACAGGGTAGCCAGCCGGTACTTACACGGGCTAACCTCCTTGCCTTTCCTTCTCTTTCTGTATCTCTCTCTCTCTCTCTCTATGAAGTTACCAATCACGACACCAACGCCGCGGTTAAAGGCAGGCTAAGTAATGGTATGAGTTCTATTTTGAGCATTAGTGAAAAGTATCATCATCATCATCATCACCATCATCATCATCCTCTGTCTATGTTTAGGTCCACTGCAGGAAAAGGGCCTCTCCCTACGATCTCCAGTTAACCCTCTCTGGCGCTAGCTAATTCCAACTTGCGCCTGCAAACTTCCTAATTTAATTACCCACTTAGTTGTCTGCCACTGTTGGCTACGCTTCCCTTCTCTTGGCACCCATTGTGTAACTCTAATGGTCCACCGGTTATCTGCACTAAGAATGACATGGCCTGCCCAACTCCATTTTTTATATAGTTTTTCTTATACTTCGCTCTAGCATCACACGGCTTTCACAAATGAACAGGCTTGATGCCTTCCTGATCACACTCTATTCGCACATACGCACCGGTCTACACAAGCGCCTCCACTAAAAGATTTTCGCAAACTGAAGTGGTCATTGTGGTTCGAAATCTTCCTCAAGGTTAGCCGCGATGACGATTTACCTTAGCAACACCTTTCCCTTCTAGTCACTTTCAGCTGACGCTAGAAATGCATGCTGTGTCATGAAACCTGTGGTTTTATAAAGTGCGGTGTTATAAAATTGAGAATACTACTGAGCTATCATAATTAGCTTTTTTTTTACTTTAAAGAACGCTATTATTTTACTAAAGATGGCGAGTTTTTTGACACATGGACGAGCACTATAAAGCATACACACAGAAGGTTTAATATTCCTCCATGTGTCCACAAGCGCGCTGCCTTTGAAGAATACAATGACCAATCAACTAGCCCGTCAATACCTCCTGAGCAAGTTTAAACAACGGATAAGGAGAACAACGTAAATTCCTCAGCGCTGTGTCTGTCGTCTTTACTTTGTCGTGTCTGAAGCGCTGTTCAATTACCTTCTAAAAGCGTTAATGCGCAGCCAAGGAGTCCCGGGAAAGCCAGTGTAATTAATATACAATAATTTAGCGCGACGAACCAAATATCACAAATGTTCCAAACGCCCATTCAAAGGCAAAATCGGAAGAGAGAGAAAATTTTAAAAAATATATATATTAGTTAGAGCAAGATTAAAAATGAAAGACAAAAAACATGAACGAGCCTGCGGGCACGTTTTTGCCTGCGCGGTCACTATCAATGTAAGATGCGAAGTACTCGACAAAGCAATTAGGCAGGAGGATTATGCCCGCTTAGCGCGTCCACTTAGTAACGCTGAAAAATTCCTTAAGTGTCCTATCAGAGCGTTACGATCTTCTTAACCAAGCGCGTATAGGCATAAAGGAGACGGGACTTGGACGTGGTGCAGACTATTTCTCGCTTCGTAGAAAGATAAAAACACTAATTCCTTCTTTCTCATTAAAATACCCTCGGTCGTAGAAGGCAAGTTCAACGGTCGATGTCCACTGAGACGTTAGCTGGGAGTCTACCTGTAGGCGGATCCTGCTGAAGCAGCACTTCGATGTTCCCGTCTTTAATACCCAGCGCATGCGTGATTGACTCGAAAAATTGACTATCGTATGAACATGCAGTACTTTACGGTATACGTAAACCAATGTGAATAGCGAAGAGGACGAATAATAAAGACAATAATTATCATCATCAGCCTATATTTATGTCCACTGCAGGACGAAGGCCTCTCCTTGCGATCTCCAATTACCCCTGTTTTGCGCTAGCCGATTCCAACTTGCGCCTGCGAATTTCCTAACTTCATCATTCCACCTAGTTTTCTGCCATCCTCGACTGCGCTTCCCTTCTCTTGGTATCGATTCTGTAACTCTAATGGTCCACCGGTTATCCATCCTATGCATTACATGGCCTGCCCAGCTCCAGTTCTTCCGCTTAATGTCAACTAGAATATCGGCTATCCCCGTTTGTTCTCTGATCCACACCGGTGTCTTCCTGTCTCTTAAAGTTAGGCCGAACATCTTTCTTTCCATTGCTCTTTGTGCGGTCCTTAACTTGTTCTCGAGCTTCTTTGTTAACCTCCATGTTTCTGCCCTATATTTTAGCACCGGTAGAATGCAATGATTGTACACTTCTATTTTCAACGACAGTGGTAAGCTCCCAGTCAGGATTTGGCAATGCCTGCCGTATGCCCTCCAACCCAATTTTATTCTTCTGTAAATTTCTTTCTCATGATAAGGGTCCCCTGTGAGTAACTGACCTAGATAAACGTACTCCTTTACAGACTCTAGAGGCTGGCTTGTGATCCTGAATTCTTGTTCTCTTGCCATGCCCCGGCAAGTGTGGAGGCGCAGCTTGGCCGTGACGTCACTGGGGACATAAAGCTCGGATCCGCCGCCACGGCGGCAGAACTATCGTTAACTCTGGCGAGTACATGTAGCCTTGACATGAGCGGACCAAAGAACATCCGAACACCCGAAGAAGAAGCCACTCATCTTGAAGCGTGTCGCGCGGCCAAGCGAGAATCTGCGCGTCAGCGGCTAGCAGATTCGGAATACCGTGCCTAGCAGCACTTAACATTTTCTAACAAAAGTTTGCCGATCCTAATAAAGCCTTGAAGAAGCTAGGTCGATCACCAGCTCCGCTTTTTACTCCAGCCTTGCACCACTAGTGCAATCTGCGCACATTTTTTTTTCTGGTCACCCTGTGTGCCTTTCTTTTCTCTCTCTGTTTTTCTCTCTCTCCATATATATATATATATATATATATATATATAGAGAGAGAGAGAGAGAGTTGAGAAAAGACTTGTGAAAAGTCGGCCTTCGGCGGCAACGTTGACAATCAACAGCTGATTTTCAGGAAGTGCATCAACTTTTCAGTTGTATCCTTGTGGCATCCATAGATACTTTGCATTGCAGTCATACACACACACACACATATATATATAAATAAATACATACATAGTCCCGCATTATGAAACCGCCACAAGAGATGTGAGGTCGTAAGACAACTTCCACCTGACAGGAATGTTCACAAGCTTCAGATACGTCATTTTGAACAAGAAAACGCAAACTTGCTTGACCAATCCATTCCCATAAGGAGAATACGGTCCATATTCACAAAATACTTCGCACGCACAAGTGCTCGTTGTGGATGTATTTGTAACGCCACAGCGAACATAATAATAGCAAAGGCAGCCGGGCAATCACGAACAGCTCTCAGAACACAAATATTCGCGAATTCGCCCTTAGATTTTATGATCGCCGCTTAAATTGCGTCTCCAATATGTATAGTACTTTTAACGGAATTTATAAATATCGCCTGCGGCAAGCAGCACAATTTCGCTCTTTGAGCTGAATCGCGCTAAGAGGCTGAGATTATTTGCACGAGAAACCGAAATGCATATTCGACTAACTACCAAGATTTCGCTGATTAGGATTTAAGGTAATGGCATTACGTTACATGTTGCAGTTTAAGAACCTGAGCCGGTGAGTTCGCGAAGTCAATAGATTTGAAACTAATTGCGAGGAGGACACCAGTTTAAGAAACCGTTCTCAAAATTTGTGACGAAGTACGCTGGCGATACTAGTTATTTTTGGGCTTCAATGTATAAAAAGGCGCTTTGTTAGAAATGTAGATTGAATGACATTGCATTTCTACCACAAGGTCAACAGCGCTTTTCTCAAAAGCGGTGCCAGTTTCAAATTTTGTCCCACGCGAATGCGCATTGAGAATTCCCTCGCTACATTTCTTAACTTGCAATATATATACGTATCCTAGTGTACATAACTTAAAAGTTCATTAGTGAAAATTTGTTAATTTTCAATCATGGATCCTGATTTGCTTGTGCCAAAAATGTTCGCCTTATCGATAAAATAAGTGATATATGTCACGGGTGATCTTTAAACATTCCGTTAACCTAAAGAAAAAAAAAACAACAAAAAAGAACACCTGGTATTATTATAACATGTGGATAATCAAAGATCTAGATAATCATAACTGTACATGGCAAGGTGTTAGATATACCGTGTTAAAAAATAACCGCTCCAGGGCAGGTTCTCACCAAAATTTAACAGCATGTGGATGACAGACGAAGTGGCAGCAACGCAGCCCAAATTCTTGACAATAATTTTACCCTGAGCACACATCCCCCATGACCACACCTTCAACATCCGTGCTACAACTTGTGATATCGTTTACTTGTCACTCCACTAGCCTTTAATTTCCGCTTCATCCAGCGATATATAGCGTACTTATCGGTACACTCCGCTAAAGACATGCGCGAAGTATTCACAAACTAAACCACATTTTGAATGTTTAACATAGGACAGTATGCATAGGAACTAAGTCTAAGCTGTTTTTTGTAAGATGAGCTTACATAAAATTGCGAAATCTGACTCTTTTGCGGAACTATATGTCTTTAGGGAACACCGAAGCTCACCAGTGGAGTCAAAACACGCAGCGGGGTCTTCAAAGAAACAACTTCGTTCGCAAACTCGCGCAGTCACTTTTTTGTCATTGTCAATTTTATTGTAAAAATGTTGGGGATATTGGCACAATGTATATATATATATATATATATATATATATATAGAGAGAGAGAGAGAGAGAGAGAGCGGATGGGAGTGGTCCGCACAGCCAGAAATTTAACCACTCTGTAAAATAACACGGTTAACTGCAGAAACAAAATATGTCTCTAATTACGACTGAGGAGCAGAGATGACAAAATAAGTAGAAGAAAGTGATGGTGGGGCTGGGAATTATCTATGTGTATTCGTCTCTAAAGCTTTGCTGATGGTTCGGCACATTTTCTAACTACCCCTAGTTTCCGTCCTATATTGTGTAGTACGTCTATTCTACAAAAGTGTTTTTGTTTTGTTTTATTTTCTCTAAATATGACAACTTGCGAGGACTTGCTGCGTGGCCTTAAGCAATGACTTTTCTTTTAGGGGCGAAGCTCCTTATAGCGGCACCCGTTCCGTCCCCGTCGTAGTAGTAGTAGTAGTGTGTAACCAGTCTGAGAAAAATGAGAAAAAAATTCCGAAGTTGTGTCCGTAGCGCGGAATCGAACCAGGGACCCCTCGCTTCCGAGCGCGCGGCGTTAGCCCACTACGCCACGAAGCGGACATGGACAAACGCACCACGATGGCTATAAATACCCAACATTAACGAAAGGCCGCGTTTCTAGCGCGTTTCTAACGCGTTTGTGCTAGCGCGTTACGGCCCGTGTAAGAAGCTGGTGTAAGACGCTGTGGCCTCTCCACCTTACCTTCAACGCGTTTCGAATGCGCTGCCCAAAGCGGTGGCAAGTCAAGTTCAAGTCGAGGAGCGTTTATGAATACGGGGGTTATACTCTCTCAGCAGTCATGTGATGGCGTCGGCAAACGCGGTGCACGTTCCGGCATGTGTAAATGGCTGCGTAAGACGCTGTGGCCGCTCCCCCTTACTAGAGAGTACTGCACGTTTCTAACGCGTTTGTGCTAGCGTCCCCTTAAGCGGGAGATCCGATGATTCCCTCCGGAGCTTCGCCCACTCATCATCATTCACCTCGTGGATCTGCTGTCATTTTTTTTTTATTTAGGCGGCTAGCTGGCATTTGTATTTTATTAGACTGCGGCTTTGAGATTTGAAGTGCGACTAATGACCCTTTTCGCGGAGCAGTTTGTTCTAGATCAACGAGATGGCGCTTCAGGCGGCGCGCCACAGGTGGCCTGAGCGACAGCGCACGATTACGAAACCATTACCACTTTTACTTTGCTGCTGTGCGATCAGCTGTCGGAAATGCAACTCAGTTTTCGCTACCACACTGTGCTCCAGTCATGCTGGATTGAAGCATGTGGGTTGAATACGTGTGCAGAAGTTGGCTGCAAAAATAGTGACTGGCATATTAAGGAACAGAATGAATCTGTGATGCCAAGTTCGCGGACCACGGCTGTCCGTACGTGTTACCGGCACTTCGAGATGTACGGCTTTCCTCGAGGATACCGAAATTCACTCATTCGCCAGCGTTGTATCGCTAACGCTGGCTAACGCTGTCGGCAAGAGTGAGTACCGCTCGTTTAACAATGACAAAGGGAGTAGCGCCGCTACCTGTCATAGTTCGTGCAGAGTACCTACACGCACCTACCCCAACTGGCACGGAAACACACAGATAGTGATAATCACTAGCTGTCACAGATAGAAAATAATCGGATAGTGACCGCGCTGAGGAAATTTGCTGAGTCAGAAACGTGACAAGCCGCTGCTTCAAAATATTTGTCAAATAAAGAACGAAGAGCAAGATACGCTAATCCTGATTCAATTCGTGAGTGGAAAGTTCGGATAGCTTGGAAAACATACTTAACCCCGCTTTTAAAACAAGCAACATATACGCTGCTCGCGCCGTTTTGACATGGCTTAATCAGCTCCGTAAGCGCTTTTGCACGTTCTCTGAAGCTGTGGCCAAAGCTCCGTGTCGTCTACCCAGTCACCGTGTACGATATTTCCCGAAACAGGGGTATGCAAAGACAAACCGGCGTCATACACATGCATTGTAAACGCGGGGGCAACGGAGGCAGTTCGGGCCAGCAATATATGTGTCACCACGTGATCAAACATGGTAGCGACCATGGGATCGCCGTGAAAAGGGTCATTAGCATGCGGCCCTTATAAGGAAACTTTGTCTTCTGAGACAATGTTCATTAAGCTACTTCAAACATAATCGCATTGCTTGTTAGTATGATCTTGGATCGATTGTCCGAGACCACGTTAAAACAGAGTATTCCATGAAAAGATTACGATATTTCGTGCACACTTCTTCACACAAAATGTATAAAATGTGTTCAGTCTTTGATTCAACGATGGTTGTTATGTGCTTTAGTAAGCAGCGATGTCATTTCCACATGGACAGCAACCGTTAAAACAAGTTCTCCTTAGATAAGTATATTCGAAGCAGACCGCTGGATACGACAACGCGCTGGAATCTTTATTTGGCTGCGGCGAACAAATTGACTTAAAAATCTTTTCTTTCTTGTCCTATTATCAAACCAACGAACACTACCTCTCTTGCCGCCTGTGGACTAAATAATCTGATTCGAAATTTCAGCACTTTTACAAAAAGAAAATAAAACAAAGAAAATAAATTAAAAAGAATGCGTAGGTTCAAAGGCTAGACATTTTTACTCCCTTTCTGTCAGTTGGGGAAAATGGGTGAGGGTGTCTTTGAAAGAAAAACTCTTCTGTCTGTGCAAATTGAAAGCGCCCAGGCAATTTCCTGCGGCCTTGATAAGAGGCTGTGCCATTTTGATCGCCCACCGTTTTCGCGCTTCCTATCTACTTTTGGTTTTCTTCTGCTGCCAAACAAAAAAACAAAACACAAAAATATGTAACAAGTAAACAGGGAAATTTCGAACGAGTGTGAAGGCCAAGAAAACGCCTTTTAATCACACCGAGACACGGCCCGAAAATTGACCGCCCAAGGGAGCGCGCGGGTTAGGCGCCGAAGGCCCCTTAATTAAACCCGAAGAGGACTGCGAATTAATTAAGAGATCGCGCAGCAGATCAGCCGATAACACCAGTTCTACCGGGTCGCTGCTGCAGAGCTGATCGAAGCTGGCAGGGATGAACACCCCGCTTCCAAAAACTCACACCAGCGGATGTCAGGACGACAAGTCTTTTTTTTTTTTTTTGGGGGGGGGGGGGCACCTGTGCTGTCGCATATTGCAAGTCACGTTCGAGGTGTTGCGTGACGGTCGTAAGCCTGAAGTACACGCCTCAATGACGTGTTAGTTCTCGAACAAATTGGACTACGCAGCGGAAAAAGATAACCCGTGGGAAGGAAATGCTGCATATAGAATATGCAGAGTGGTTACCCAAAGGCTCGACTTCTTCTGTACTTGCTGCGTTTCAAGGACTTACGCATACCGCCGATATATTGTAAAATTACCGTCGTGGAGACATCACCATCATTAAAAAAACACACAGGAAAAAGAAAGAAACGCTTAATTGTTCTGCTTTGGAGCTGGATGATGCTGGCACTTCCAACAATATATACACATATACATATGTACATATATATATATATATATATATATATATATATATATATATATATATATATATATATATATATATGCAAGAAGAAGGGAGCCCGCGCGGCTCGATTTCTGTTAGTCATGAATATATAAAGCCAACAGACAATGACATCGAGGAAATTCGCTGTGGCTGTAATTGAACGAGAGAAAACTATGAAGAAAAGGGAAAATGGCATGCCGGCCGTCATTCTGAAGTGTACGCTTCATTGACGTTTCATATATATATGTCATAAAACAGGCTACACATTCAGCAATATTTCTGAGGCGCACACAACGATGGCTGCGCACAGGTATGTACCGGCCTGTGAACTATTCGTACACATGTACAGACCTCAGATGTGTGCAAGTGAAGCTGTACGGCCTTTGTGAAACGTATACGGGATGCTCCGCGCATTCTGTATACATATTGTTCGACATTGTGGCATGGTTCCCGAGGTGCTCCTCAGACTATAAACCTCGTCAGTGCAGAGGCACCAATGTGCCCAAGTATGTACAGACCTTGGGCTCCCTTCAGTTTTGAGTCACTAACGTGTTTTGTCGAATATCAGGGAAGACATTTATCTTACTCCAGATCAGGCCATTTAAAGAGCTTGTAGTGCACCAGAAAGCAAGCTCCAACACTCAGAAATAATTGTTAAGTGCACACAAGGATGACTAGACACAAGAATGTAGAGATCCCAAAATTCTTTTAAAGAACAAGCGAAGGCATTAATAATACCTGCGGCAAGGCCAATACGCTACCCTCTGAAATCGGCTGACTATGTGGAGAAATAGTGCTTCATTCAGAAAAACATAGCGATGCCACAATATAAAATAAACCTGTGCACTGTTCGCGAAAATACTAGCAACTAAGCAAATATACATTGCTGCTTACAATTACGACGTCTCTACGCGGTCGTCACGCGTTACAGCCTGAAAAATTGCCTATTTCATGACAAAATGGCTAAATGTGACGCGTTAGGTAGGCATTTATAGAAGAGGGATTATTCACGAAGCTTTCAAAGAGAAGTTGCATACAAAATATGCGTTCAGGTGCGCACAAGAACTGTTCGTTCATAATTCTGACGAATGGAGCAAAATACACCAACAAGCAATTGAACAAGATCGGTGCTGACTAATGACTAGTTATTCAGCCAGCATCCATGTCGTTTGCTACGATGTTCGCGAGACGAAATCCATCTCTTTAGCATTAGAGTAGATGATCTTGAACATAAAACAAAAACTTGCAAAAGGTTCAGTCCTTGTCAAGAAAGAGAGAGAGAGAGATTTATTATGATAGAAAAGCTCAGAGGTCGGCCTGAATCAAAGTTCTGACCTGTTACTTCATTGGGGAAGGCAGAAGGGAGTAAAAACAAAAAAAAGGAAGAGATAGAGAAAGAGAGACAGGTGGCAATAAATAATAGCTATTATGCCCCCAAATTTAATAGTATCTCTGATTATTATACTTCGTAGTTTATACAGACAAGACATGCATAGTTTCCTATACTGCTTTTTGAAGCGCACTTTCATAGCTGCACCTCTGTATTAGCCGGTATTTGAGATTGTGTGGTGGTGCCGGCATTGGCTCCGCCGCAATATAAAATGCTTTCTTTCTGGTAAGCAGGTCAACAGAACAAGCTCGGACACGCATAATATTACACAAATTAAAGTGTTCATGTCTGTAATAAATATTTCTACCAGCTCATCGGGAACGTGGCTCGTATTGAAACGGATCTCTGATAGTTTTCAGCTGCGCAGCCTTAGGGATGCAGTGACCTTCTGGACGCCCAGGTGTTGATTCGAACTTTTTGTATCCTGTTAGTGAATTGTGGCTCCTGATATTTCGTGCGTTTCTTCGGCGTAGTTGTTATGCAAATAGCCATTACGCATGCAAAACATACAGAAGGCGCAACGAAAGAAGCGCGAGTTGTGCATACACATTCTAATATAGTATTAGCTGGTTATTTATTTTTCGATGTATATAGAATAAAGCTTGAGCCTGTGCAATCTGTACATTTTTCCGAGGATGTCCTGCAGTGTTTATTTTCTTTATCTTCTCCAGTATTGCTGCCTAAGCAATAAAACCACGGAAAAGAGAAAGTAGTATTGACGGTATGTTTTGCTTAAGATGTATAAAAGTAACAAAGCCGCATTCACAGAACAAGCTTTCCGCATTCAATTTCCTCGGGGCGGTGCCATTTGCAGCCGCGTATGGAGCGTGGCAGCCTTAAAACCACCATACACAGGGGAAACGTGTTTCGCGACAGGGCTTAAGCGAAGAAATGAATGCTGTTTTCCTTGTCACTATGGTGGTTGTCCTGCCAGTTGTTTGTTTTCGGCTACAACCATTATATGCACGTTCTTTTGGTTCACTTTATAATCCTACCCGACGTTCAAGCAAAGAGCAACCTCCCTCTCAAAGAATTTCCACCTCAAGGAACCAAGAAGTGAAGGGAAAAACGAAAGACCAAGAATAGCGCTCGAAGTTCCCCAAAAGACTCAAAACAGAAAAGATTTCGATATGGTTTTCGCAACTGTTCACTGAAACTTGGCCGAACTATGTTTCAACAAAATACCATGTTTAATACCCTACACTCAAAGCAAAGAAAAGGAAGAGATATAAGGCAAATGAACAAGGCGAGAGAAAATAAGGGAACAACAAACGTTTCGTGCTGTCATAAAATCAAGCACGTACGACGTCAACGTTGGACGAAGCAATAAAACGTAACGGATACGACGTCGGAGTGACCACAACTATATTTGTAACGTGCCGGAGGAACGATTTGCAACGCACTCGCCTTGGATTTCAGCCCGAATCTTCTGAAAAGGGCTTCCTGCGTTTAATTTGTATTAATTTCATTTTCCATACGGTAGGAGTGGCGATAACATCACATGTCAATTGAATGTGATAACATCACATGTAAGAAAAAAAAAGCTTAATGGCAATGAGCGAACATTTCTAGGCAAGGCATTCTTGCTCTGACGTGCAAAATTTTCGCCGAACACATTCGACTGGGCAGCATTGATATTTCTTAGCAATGTGGTCACGGAGAAACGACCAAACTCATTTGTGCTATGGTGGAGAGAACGGACGAGTTTATCGCTCTTGCTTAAAGTAAGTCGTCTCGATAAGCTTGTTATGCATAATAACCGATTCTGCTCGGTTCATTCTGCCCAGTCTATTTTGATAGAGCAAGTGCGGCATCGAAATGACATTTCGTTCTAGTATCTGATACGTTGGCCACAACTTCACTACTTCAATCCCTTAATCCATGTCTCTGGGGGCTGACTCATGAAGAAATCGCCTTTGACAGAAATAATATTTATGTTTCATGTTAATAAAACGTTGGAATGGTCGCGTCTTCCCAAAAGAAAAAAAAAAGAAAATATGCAACCTTGATCTTTCGAAGAAGGCATCGAAAAGCCTGTGAACAGCGGTCTGCATATAGCGATGGTATAACCATTGCTATGGATGACTCAGCGTAAGCAACATGATCTGCGATGGACTCAGAACCTTTTAATTGTACTTACGGCAACTATTCACACTTTGAGTCACTTAAGTTGCCCCGAAACTGACAGATGTACGAAAACTGCTTCTGCGTCTTATGACTAAAGCGAGTCAGCGTGGTGAAAACATGAGTTCCAGTAAATAGTGGCATCCTCGCACCCCATGGCGGCGGCGATTCCGAGACGTAGAGCCATCTGTGTTGAACTTGAAGGCTCACAGGTTACAAAAAGCGCACTATTTTCTGGATGATGACATTCACATGAGCGCATGTTAGGGGGGGGGGAGGCTGGCATTATGTCAAGGCAAAGCTTAGTACATAGGCGCGCTCATGAGATGTAGTGCGCGACTGCCGGGCTCATCGTTCTTTTCACCGTTCTTCTGCACAGAAGGACGCGTGACTAGTTTTTCGACCCGTCGTGCGCTCCGTTGCTGACATTCCTGCTTCGAGAACTGCTTATTTATGCACCTTCTTCACCTCCCCCACTTACGGAGGGAAGTGGTGAACCGAGATGGAAAACCATCCTGGTTTTTAACAAAGTATGACAAATAAGAAAATTAGGAAATCAAGCACTACTATACCTTACCACAGGAGTCTTGCCCTAGTTGAAGTATATTGGCTCCGACGAACAATCTTACCCCCGCCTTCCCCCACCTACACCCCCCCCCCCACCCACACACCTTTCGTATCAAAACGAAAAAAAAAAAGACGGCAACATTGTCTCTTCGTCCGCTGTCTCAAGAAAACAGGTTCAATGAACTTTAATAAGGACGCACCGGACGAAGCCAGCACTTTTTCAACCACCACACAGCACAATGGTGCTCTCGTGTAACGAATATTTATAGGCTGCCTACATTTTTCGGCTGTTTTTCTTTAAATTCTTTCAAACGCTATGTGAATTCATTGTGCAAGCCCAATACCATTGGACGAGGGCCAATATTAAACGCTTCAAGCATGTCAGTGCGAGTTGGTCAATGCTGCTGAATACATATAAAGCCCCTTATTCTATCTGAAAGGAGTGAAAGGTTCTTATTATTGCGATAGCAATTATATGGACACTCAAAAGCAGATTTCTGCCGTCGCCGTCGCCGTCGCCGTGAGGTTCCGTATGACGTCAATGGAGATGAAATCGTCGCCGCGCACTGAACGCTGTATGTGCGAGTGATAGGGCGCGAGGGGCACGCGCTTCCACGGGGAGTGAACGCACGGCGGAGAACAAACGCGCGTTCAGCGCCGTGCTCGCTTAAGGGCTGCAGAAGTAGGCGTCTCTTTCCTCCTTTACAATCATCATATATGTAGAGCAAACGCGCCTTCTTCCGACGCGCGAGAGGCCGTAAGGGAGGGGGGGGGGGGGAGGGAAGGGTTCAGTAAAAGAAATTGCAATGGGCGGGGGGGGGCACTGAGAGGTGACAATAGTCGCTTGACGACGATAGTCAAGTGTGGAGGGCAATTATGAAAATAACTACGTTTCAACAACAATACCCCTTAACTTGAGAAGGAAGGCAAAATGAGAGTAGGACCGCGATTTTGTAGTGATGCCTTATGACTTATTCTATACTAGTCTTATCATCCACCGCTCACGGCCGCCTGATATCGTTGATAACATGAGCGGACCGTCGCTCTGACCACTGACCAAGCGCGAAAAGCGCGAAAGGGCATTATTACCGTAAAGGCATCGCTACAAAATACCGGCCTAGGATTACGAAGTCCTTGCCCGAGTAGATTCACCAAACAGCTGTCCATATTAATATAATAGAGAAAAAACACATATGTAACGTTACAATAGATCGCAGTAATATATAAAATGAAAAATTATCCACTTGACTAAAGCATTGTGGTGCTGAGCAGCGCTTTGATGTGGGGTTTGTTGGAAAGAAAAAATGCCTGATAAAGAAAGGAACATTCTTGTGCATTATCGAACTAACGAACACCGCTTGACCAGAGGAATCCATTTGCCAAGTTTTCTTTGATGATTGTTTCACTCGTATAGATATCTGCGATAAAGCAAAAAGCACCCTGTTATTAGCATAATTCTTAAAATATTTTAGTTCTTAAGTATCATACCATTGGTCTATGATTTCATAGCCTTCTAAAAAATTCAATCACAATGACATCTTAGCCTGCCCATTGTCTCGAAGTTTAGATTTAGTTTCAGGTGCCCTTGTATTGTTCAACAAGGGCTACGCACGCCGTGTAATATTTGTACATTATAACTGCGTTTTATTTACCATTCTTTCAAAGAATATAAATTCAACTGATTGAAGAACCTTACCACAAAACTCAAGAAAAGTCAGTGCGTCCCGTACTTAATTTGTAGCTTTGCCCGATTCTTATTCAAGTCGATGATTATCTCATTTGCGCTTACCACAAGGAGCACGTGATCAGGCAATGTCATATTTTTTGTATTCATCATTATTACTTTAGGCAGGGTTCAGTAGACAATGAATTAGTAAGGACGACTTAGGAGCCTACGTCATGAGTACGCAGAATCCTAAGAATTGTAACCAGATGCCGCACAAAAATTGGCAATCTTAACGAATTTTGACGTAGGCCTATGCGTGTGCAATCCGATACCTGTCAAGTAATAAAATGTGGAGCAGCAACGCATTACCACATAGAGTGATAGTTTATGTCACGGGAGGTTAGGAAGTCATAAAATAAAATATTTTCTGATGTGTAGCAAAATGAAGGAATCAAGAGCTAACGGAGGTGAAAAAATTTTACAAATGGCAGTTTTTTTTTTGCAAAGGTGCGCGTGCATGTTAGAGAAACTGGTTCTTCCCCTGTGCTTTTAGAATTTCTCTAACCTAGTTAACTTCGTGAGGTTGCAACGCTGAAAATTGCAGCATCTCGTGCAATCCCTAGAATCCGTAGGTGTTATGTGTCTTCGAAACGCTCTGGTATAAAAGTAACGAACTAAGAAGAATGAAACGAAAGACGAGCTGAGGACGAAGCAAGAGCCTATGCAGACGCGCCACGCATAAATTTTGGAGCTGCGGAGAGCGCTGGCAGCCAAGATGTATTCTGTCGGTCGCACGAACGGTGGATCTTCATCAAGATGGGGGAGTTGCAAGACGTTTTGATAAAACTTTATGGGGGCTGCTTTGCAAGTGGTCAAACTTGATCACACGAGGAAAACCTTATGAAGTTCTTTACACTTTCTTGTGGAGAACCATGATTACGCTGTCGACTAGTGTTTCCCGTCATAAAAGCACAAATTTCTTCTCCGCGGAAGGTTAGGAAAAATAAATGCAAAGGAATCGCAAGGTTTGTCGTGGGATGCTGTATTGAGTCGTTATGGTTCTTCTTTTGGATGAAACAACTTTGTATTTGAGCTGCGCGTTTTATTTGTCCATTTTTTTTCCTCTGCGTCTTCTTTCTCAGGCCATGCATGCAAAATATATCTGCACATCACTCGCCGAACCTTTTCCCGGAGTAAATGCGTCTCTCCGAAAGTGACCAAAGCGTGTCATGCACGCTCGCTGCCAGTGACGGGTCAGACGGCGAGGCGGGCAGTCTGAAAGCAACGTGACAGAAATGCGAAGGTACTTATCAGCGCTCCTTTCTTTACGCTTTATCGCTCGCGAAGACAGCGCTTACCAAGCCAATATAGTTCCACCCCTGCAGGTAAAACTGCGCAAAGCGGGCAAAGGTGTTGGGCGCGCTCGCCATGAACGACCTAACGACTCCCGTACCCCACTGGCTGAAGTACCTTTGCCCCGTCTCAGCGGTGGTGCGCTCTGGTTCACTCGGAGTGGACGAGGAAATAGCCAAGAATGGCGCGTTAGGTGCTCGTTACGGAAGTAAAGCTGGAGGGCCGACAGGAAGAGGGACAGACAGCGAGCTAAGTGTTCCCACCTACCAGGGCTCACTCTCCATCGCAGCGCTCGTACATGTACGTGCGCGCACACACACATACACACCCGCGCACAAAGAAGAAGCAAAGAGGCACGTGCCGACGCGCTCCCGTGGGGACTCAGCGGCAGCAACGACACCGTTCCGGAAAGGAGAAGCCGGGTACACCCTGTAGGTTTATACGCCAGTCACCCTTCTCCGCGACGCCCAAACCGTGGGCCTTCTGCTCACTCCGGACTTCCACAAGAGGGCGGTTATCAGATCACAGAACGTGTCCTCAAGCAAACAAAACGCTTCCAACCTTTCTCCTCCTCAGTCGCCTCCTTCCACGCGAAAATGCGCGCGAATCCCCCTCCTCCCCAATCCCACCGTACGGTAGCGCACGAACAAGGGTCCCCTGTAGTTCGTCGAGCGCTGGCTAGCGACGAACGTGTCGTCACGTACTGGCTTCGAAGCGCGCGTGGCTCGGCCGATCGAGCGCGGAGAAGCAGCAGCAGCAGCAGCAGCGGCGGCGGCAGTGGCGGCAGCTCCACTCAGCCAGCTCCTCCCATAGCGCTTCGCGCGAGATCCACTGAGTTATAAATTTTCCCGCGGCGTGTTTTCGATTCGCCCCACTCACCAAGTTCGCGAGCACGGGCAAGCCGCGCGAGAGTCCGCTGTGCCGAAACCCCTTAAGCCTCGGCGGCTGGTGCCGCCACTGCCCGCCTCCTCTAAATTCAAGCGCCGCTGCTCCCCAAAACGGTTTTGCGGTGGCGGAGAGCATTCGGACGGCGAAACTTGCACGCGAGCCGGTGATCGCCCGCCGACCCGCTTTCGTCTCCCGGGATCTCCGTTTTAAAGCTGTAATGGCTACGTAATGGAAACACGCGCTTCCTTCTCTCACCTGCCTTTGTTGACGTGAAAAGTGCTTTCGCATTCCATATAGTGTGTGCGCAGGTAGGGTGACCTTACGTAGGACTTTTGAGGAAACAAATTACGTTGCTGTCAGGGGTGTCGTGATCCCATTTATTTGCACATAGCGCTTCCGCGCTCTCCGTAACATCACGAGCAATTGCGCTACGTTGTTTTATTTTTCATACTCTTATTGTCCTCGTCGAATATACAGGCGCAAGGAAGCGCATAAAAGGAGGTCGATGGTTAGCGCTCTGCGGGACCATGAAAAGTATTTTGCCTCTTCAGTGCCGTGTTCTTCAAGCGTCCCGGGAATTGTGCAAGGCCAGTAACCAGTTTGAGGTTGCGTTTTATGGCATGCCACACTTATTTTTATTTAATTTTTTTGTTCGTATGCCTTTTTGTTTCGACGCGTCGTTGCCAACCTCTGCAAAGAATAGCACTCGCCCCCTCTCGCAATACTATCGACTGTGGTGCCATTGCTACACGCTATTACCTAACCGCTCCACAAGGCCACGCATTAGCGCGCGCGTGTCATCAGTTTACGGTTGGAAATGCGATCATACACATTGCAGAACCGGCATGTCTGCTGCAGCAGCGCTCAGTGTGGCAAGTCTGCATCTCAAGCCACCCACTGGGGAGTCGTAAGTTCTTATTCTACCAAGTTGCCTGCTCTGCTTTGCCCAAATGTTCTTCCAGAGCTGAGCCACTGATGTACTGCTCGAAGAATAGAAGCTAATCGATGAGCTCCCAGAGCACTTTTCTTGGAACCCCGCCTCTGTGACAACGGCAAAAAATGTGCCGCTTGGCACACTCAATGCAGATGCTTTTATTTCGCCATTCAGTATACACTGGTGATACGCAAAGCCAAAAAGAAAACGCAATTTTACCTCATCTAGTCGGCGGACGTGATTTCGTTACGTACATGTTGTCAAGGCGACGCTACATGCGATGACAGTGACCGACTGTGATTGTGCGTCTGTGCTCCTTTCTTTCGCCATATCTACTTTCCTGTCACTTTAGCTCCCCCTCCCCTCTCTCCCCAGCGTAGGGTAGCAATCCGGATCTTCCCGTCTGGTTAACTTCCCTGCATTTCCCCTTTCTTCTGTCGCTCTCTCTTCACTGAGAAAAAAGAAAACATTTTGACATCATGTGTAGTTGTGGCCGGGGCAAGTTCTTAGCAGCGTGCCATCACATTGTATTTGGAAAAAAAATACCTAAAATAAACGCTCGATATACGCAGTGAGTTTCCAAAGAACCGAACACGAAAAACCTCCGCTACTGAATTCGTTTAGGAGCGCAAATTGTAAGCTTCCACTCTGTAATTGCTAACAATTTCCACTATGCTATAAATGATTACATGGTTTGTTCTTCGAGTGCACAGGTGAATACATGCAGTTAACGACAAAAAAAAAAAAAAATTGAAGACATCTTGCGGCTCACGCCATTTCCAGTTCTCGTAAAAAAGGCCGCGAATGTATTCCACGTGAAGATAATAACGAAAAGTTACTTTTGACGTTGCCACCACATAAATAAACGTGCTTTTATGAAATTAAGAAATGTATTGTCGGCTAGGATGTTCACTTCATGAGAAGGTAACTGTTCTGTGCGTTCCTGGAGTATGTACTTGGTAATCTTGTGTATCATCGTTGCGGCTGCCTTGAAAATGATTATATATATATATTTTTTTTTGGGGGGGGGGGGGGGAGGGGGGGTGGCACGTTACCAAAAGCTTTCAAAGAACAGAGATTATGCTCATTGATATGATAATATCTTTCTATAATGGATTAGGCTAGTTATACAGCGGGAAAAACTACCTTTTGCAAAGGCACCGTTCGCACCATCGTGGTTTCATTGTGTAATGATATTACAGGCTTGTATGCTTCTATAGCAACCTTAAGGTTAGACAATGTCATCAGATCGACCATTTAACCTTAAAAAAAGACATGTTGCCCATTGAAATCTCAGCCAGTTTTTGAGATCTACATTGAAACAATTTGGCGATTTCCATCGCCTAATATTTCATAACATCCTTGGAAATCTAGCACACGGACGCAGAAGACTGCGCCTAGAGAGATCAATAGCTTCCAACTCTTGCTTTTAGAGACACTTTTTCTAGACCGGTTTTGTAGAGCTGATCACTGTGTGCGTGCCGAATGGGAAGACAACAGTGAGCAGGGTGATGGAACAGCAATATTACAGCCTGGACGTCCCAACATCTCCATTCAATAAGAGGAATCAATATCGTACCAGCTTTCTCCTTAAGGCAGCCTCCTAATCGAACGCCATACCATCTAATACCACAAATGTTTGTTGCGCTGTGCTTGATAATGCACGGACTGAATAATGGGCGTAGTTTCTGGGCTTTGGCGAAACAGGCTCTTCTAGGATTTAGAGATTATGTTCTGCGTTTGTTCAGCCTGACATTCGCCTTTAACTTTTGTGACCCTTACCAGTGGCCAAGGAGGCCGCTGTTTTCTTTCGGCGAAAACTGATTTATCCATAACCGGATTTCGAACGTGACTGCATTCGCAATTCAGGCACGAGGTTATTCCACATCCCCGTCCGTGACTCGCTTGCAATGAAGTGCAGGCAACGGTGCAGTGGTACTGAACGCATAAGCAGGCTGCATGGCACAAAAAAAAAGAAAAAAAAAGAAGAATGCAGTAAAAGAAAGAAAACTTCCCTCTTCAGGATATATACCTGGTCGATCAAACCCGGTTAAAAAGTAGATCGTTCGGGAATTTGTTTTATACGAACTATGCAAGTCATCAAAAACAGCCTTCAGGTCTATATCGACAAGATTATGCAGAAGTCCAATCAGTAACTCTAGCCGCCGCTAGGACCGACCACCAACGTGCAATGAAATAATCCTATTGTAACTCTCTTGAGGTGATACAAAGAGTCTTCACATTTTCCTTGCACAGCTCCTTGTTAGCGGATGTAGCTGACCTAGAAGCAGCTGTACACAGCAGAAAGAGATGCGCAAAACCAAGATGGTTGAGAGAGAGCGAGCGAGAAAAATGCTAGAAGGTCTTCTGAAAAAAAGTCGCAGTTTCGCCTGAAAGGCGAAGCATCAATTGCGACTAGCAAATTAGTAGAGAGCTATATGTGGTAAGGATAATAGTTTTATCGGCTGTATAACCTTGCACACATTCCCTTACTAAATGAATTACCAAGCATGGTGTCAGCGCCCACAAGCAAACATGAATATATCACACTCGATGACCCCACACAACTGCTGTCAAAACGCTGGCGTGAGCAAGCGTGCCAGCAGCAGCGAGCGAAGGTTCGTGCGGTATATCGCTTTAGCGGAAACTGAGCGGCGAAAGCACAGCGCATACAAACGTACGAGCCGTCTTGCAGATCGCTTTCAAGATACGGTGCGCTCGACCGCCCGCCGCCGCGCAAAGTACAAGTACGCAGTTGCTCGAAGAGCAGAAGCCGCACCCCCCTCCTTCTCTCGCGCTGCCTTCTCGCTTTCCTCCTTTCGCCTGCAAGATTCCAGTTCCCCTTGCGCCCCCTCGCAAGATACGCATTCGGTGCCGCTACACAACGTCGTCCCCACCCTCCCTCCCTCCCTCCTATCTCCCCACGGCCTTTCGCGCAACAGAAGACGTCACGTTTGCTCTCCGCCATGCGTTCGCTTCCCGTGAAAGCGCGCGTCCCTCGCGTGATTTCACGCCTAGATACAGCATACAGCGCGCGGCGACGATTTTATCGCCCTTGGGCTTTATACGGAAACCCACGGCGATGGCGACGACGACAGCGATGATGACGCCGACGGCAGAAATCCGCTCAGAGTGTCCATATATTTGCTATCGCAATAAAATACTGAGACAGAAACGACCAAGCTCGTTCCCTATTGATAAATCTAAAATTGATCGATTAAATACCATTAATTGGGACGGTGTATAGCTCTCCAATTTTTCGTATATCTACGCCGCCGTACAGTCTTGGGGCGCATTAGACCTTGGGCACCATGTTGCAGCTCATATTAAACGAGACTGTACGAGCCCTTCCTTGTCCTCTACCGGTTCAGGTGTGTGCTAGCGAACTTACGCTGGCAAGGCGCCGATACCAAACACCTTGATGCGCTCCATGTTTACTGCTGCTGATGATGATCTATTGGCATCCCCTTTAAAACGGGGCGGTGACAATTAGTCACCGAGCCTGCTTAATTTAATCAGGTATACTGTAAATGTTATTCATTCTAGCTTTTTTGTATACATCGCCTTAACCTTTTTTTCTTCGTCAAGATTTCTCTATGTACCTTCGATCGTTTGTAACAGAGCCGGTCATGTCAATTTCTTCCCTAATTTTTTTCCTGTAATACTCTAAGAGTATCCAACCGCCATAACCGTTGGACAAATAAAGTTTATTCCTATCCTATCCAATCTTGCTTATCTCAACTCCTGACGAATTGATGATTTTATCCACGTTAAATCCAAGCGCTTCTGGAAGTAGTAGCAGTAAACTTTTATTCCATGAAGGGGATTGAAGGGTGAGTGGGTGGGGCCCTCAGTCCAGGGCTCCACTGGCCTTAGCAGCTCGCCGGGCTTGGTCGAGGAGAGCCAGTTGGCTCTTTCGTTCCGTGCTAGCAAGCCAGGTCGCCATTACCTAAGGTTCACGTTACCAGGTTTACGTTACCTTCGGGTCTCACTTCACATTCCATTAGGATGTGCTCAGTGGTATCCGGATCTTGTTACGAATATTTGATCCTGTATGTTTTTGTCCTTAGGCAACGAGTTCGAGCCTCAAATAGCAAGACACTGCCCTTTATGTTATCGTAAAGATTTCCCCTTCTAACTTTTTTTCCTATCCTTGTAAATCTCCATGATCTTTTTTTGTTTCCATTCTTTGCATCCAATTCGCCATCTCTTTTTTTTTCACTTTCTTTCTGATGGCTCTTGGTTGTCTATTTAAACTTTCAATTGCCTTGTACTTGGTTAGCCAATTTTCTTGACCTCTTCCTCCATTCTGTGTCCACGCTTTTCAGGTGCAGATACTTGTGCACTTAATCCGCCCATTTATTTATACTCCATGTTCAGGAGTTTTTCTTCAAAACTAATTTTGCTTTGCGCTGCGGCGCTTCTCTGACTTCAAAAGAGGCCCAACCATGTCACCCTGCACTGCCTCATTTGTGGTTTTACCGTGGCTTCCCAAAGCCAACCGGGCTACCAATCTTTGGGTAGTTTCCAACCCCGACAAGATATCCGAATTCAAGCCCAGAATGGCATTAACGAGCGTTAGCGCTGGCACCATTACTCCTCTCCAGATCCTACTCACCACCTCATATTTGTTGTCGGCCCAAAGTGTTTTATGTTTCATTACTGTTACATTCCGCTTCCCTTTTATTTTCATATTGTCTTCGTGGGTGCTTGAGTAAGTCTTTCCTTCGTTTATGTATACGCCGATGTATTGATATTGCTTGACTATGAGTAAGACTTGCTGTTGACTTGACACCACGCAATTACTCATCTATTCATTAAAGATCACAATTCACGATTTTTTTGTGCTAAACTTAAGGCCTAGACCTGTCGCTGCGCTGCCACAGAAATTCCCAAGCGTCTGTAAATCTCTTGCATTGTCCGCTAGTCGCACCATGTCGTCCGCATACATCTGTCTGGGGACCTTCTGTTGCAACATTTGTCCATTACACATGTAGGATAAATGAAACCCCAATTCACTGTTTTCCAGTCTCCTTTCAGTGCCATTAACAAAAAACAAAACCTGGACAACAATGGAGACGACGGACATCCTTGCTTCAGTCCTTGGTGAATTTCTACCACTTCATTGCATTTTCGGCCTTCCCATACAATTTGTACGCGGTTGTCTGTATATATATCCCTCTGCAGTTCCACAAAATCGTCATCTATGACTTCGTGCTTGAGAATATCCCGTAACAATTCCCTGTCTACGTTGTCGTAGGCTCCTTGAATATCTAGAAAACCGTGCCATAAAGGTCTATTATGAGCTGCAGAGGTCTCTATGCACTGAGTTAGTACGAACATATTATCCTGTAAGCGTCTGCCTGGTCTGAACCCATTCTGTATATCATCAGAATGATATACAGAATGTATATCATTCTGTATATCTAGTACATCATTTTTTTTCACCCACTTCGACTATTCTAAAATCATTGCTGGCATTGCAATCCTATGTCACCGACGTTACCATAAATGGCCTGTACGAGCTCGTGTTGTCCTTAACACCTTTGCCCTTGTAGATGAGGTTCATCTTGCTTTCACGACATCTAACCAGAATTTTATTCGTTGTAATCACTTGCTCTATGGCACCAGTCGGCAGTGCCTTGCTCTTTGGACCGAGGCTTTTAATTAACTGTATCGGGATTTCATCAGGTCCTGCGGCCGTGTTATTAGAAACTTTTTCTTCTGCTATTGTCCAGTGAACGTTTTCTATTCTAAATTTTGATCTCTCAGGCTTCTGCGTTGCTGCTCGATCCATTTGAGTCTGAACTACGCTTTCTTTCCTGCCGAAGTTATTCCTAATAACGTCTCTGGTGTACCACTGCGCATCGTCTCCTTCGAAGATATTACCGTCTTCATCCCTTGTAACCGTTTGCGAGTTTTTAGTTGGAAATCCGAGTGCTCTTACATGGTTCCGGAATCTTTTTCGTGCGTCTTTGCCTTTTTTGTGAATGTTATGCACCCAACGCTCACTTGTCCATTTAATTTTCTCTTGCACGGGCAGCCGTCGGCGACTCAACAGTTTTCACCTTGAGAGTTAGCACAATTTTGAAGGACCCTTCGACAAGCAAGCTGCAAGAAAGCAGCTTGGCGATGACGGCACCAGGACCCACTAAAAACGAGCAATCTTAAAGCGCACATTTATCTTGCCACCTGCAGTAGTGGACACAGTACAAGATAAGAGGCAGGTGAGGACAAGCAACAAGTGTGCGCGCTACCCGCCCCGCTCGACAGCCCGATGTGTTTTTAATTCGAAAGCTGTATATGTCCTGTGAGGCAGAAAAGCCGGCTATGTCCGCAACGAGTGGTACCGAAAATCGATGTGATGTCATCAGATATAGTAAATGTTATAACAACGTTAATTAGTAGTAATAATGGCTAATCAATGTAACTGAATAAAGGTGAATGAGAGTGAAGTAAAACGAAATAAGACGAAATAAAGTGGATTAAGGTGGAATAAAGTGTATTAGGTGGGTTAGTCGGCACAAATTAAAGCAACGTGTATTAAGGTGGATTAAAGGGATTAAGGTGGATTAATGTGGATTATGGATGGTATAAATTAGAGCAAAGTGGATTAAGGTGGATAAGTTTGGTACAAATTGGAGCATGGAGTATTAAGTTAAAGTGGTGAAGGGACACGTGACAATGTATGACGTCACGTATTATGGATGCAACCAATTAATTAGAGAAGTCATCATGCTCTCGCATTCAAATCACGTAAGAATACTTAGGTGACTGAATTTTTTCAGAAGCCTGCTGCTCTCAATAAACACCGCCAGTTCCTCTTCAAGGTACGTGACAATGGGTGGAGATGCGGCATATCGATCCCCGTGCTCCCTTAGTGGCCCACCCTGTTGAGCGATTGGCTTTTTGACTTTATAACGCTCCTATAAGCAAAGCAAGGGGATCAAATCACAAGAGAGCATTAAGGCGCGTTTATAGTCCGACGTTATCGCCACGCGGGTGAGCGTCATCAGACGCCGGGCGCGTCGGAGCGCATTGACGGCGCGTCCGGTTACGTTGGCGGCGCCAGTACGTCGGACCATCGGTCGAACTATAGCCGCTGTTGTTCTCGCCAACGTGACATAATGTGTGCGCGCGTTCACGCTACGTTGGACTATATTTAGGCCTTTACGGAGCCCTGAAAGGAGACATTGCCGCCGTTGCCCGAGTAGAGTTGGGCCCGGCTGCGAGTTGCAACCTAGTCTCACTACTTTACTGATCACCGCAGTGTCTTCATAGGCATAAAAAACGATAAATAAACACTGTATTCATTGCAAACATGTCTGTATATCATTGCGAAACCACACCTCGGCCACAGCTTGACAATGGGCCTAGCCAGGGCAGTGAAGCTTTCGCTATCAACCAGGGTTAACTAAAGCTAAACCACACCAATATTTCTTTTCTCGGCATTTGTTCCATCTGAGGAGCACCTCTTCTTGGTGTAATCCCAACTTCTTGGCTTCTCGATGATCCCTTTACGCCTGCTTACGCTCTTCTATAACTTGCTTTATTTGCTTCCGGCAATCCGGCAATTTTTTTTTTTTGCTGTTTATTTCTTTTCTCCTGCTGCATAACGTCTACTAGTTCCTTATATTCCCCGAGTATTGTAGGAAATGCCTCCATTTTCATTTCTGTGACTTTTGCGACCAGTTATTTGCTTTTCATTCATTTTTAAAAATTTTGATAATATTGGTTCATGTTTTATATTTCCAAAATTTTAAGGTTAAACGTTTATGATTGCTACCCAGGCTATTTTTTATATGTTCATCTATCATCATTTGGTATAGTCTGCACCACATCACTGTGGTGTGGAAAGGGACGCCACCAAGCACGTACTTGGAAATGAGGTCTGTTGCCTCAGAGATTTCAGTACAATCCTTCGCGTCTTCTACGCGTTTTATTTATTTATTTAATAATTTTTGCATCTTTTCTTGCATGATTAGGAACGAGAGACGTCAGATACACTGAGAAGAACCAGTGAAAGAAAGAAGTGTAATTTCTGACACAGGTAAATTTGCGTGTGGCTAGATATCTCGAAGGCACGTATGACACAAAAGAGGCTTCAAAGTAGATGCTATGACACAGCGGTCGATACAACATGTTATATTTCTACTATCTAAATATAAGATATGCGTACATAGATCTAGTGTGATTATTTTGAATTTCTGTGTAATTTTTCATGACTTTCCGTAATTATGGTAGCTACGGTGCTAAAAAAAAAACTACCTATTTGCAGTGATGTGTCATTGCTCTTCAAGTTATTCCTTTTCACCGGTTTCGATGTGTGGTGCCCTTAAGTGAAATTTCACGCCTGAGTACTCGATGTTAATACTGTTGAATTACGTTTTTTTTTGTAGCCCTGCAAGACTAAATATTTATATATTAGGTGGTGAAGCGTTCGAGAAAAAAAAGTAGACAAATCTTCGGAAAGCGCCTGTCCTTCGAGAAATGCCGCTTCACTGATTTATCTGGGATAAGACACAGATGATTGTGAAATAGAAAAAAAAGTATGGCTCGCTTATTGCCCGGGACGAGAAAATATAGCACCTGATCTGGTTGTAAAAGCATTTTTATGCTTGTCCCCTCTATCATTTGTAGAAATATAAGTTACAACGCATAACAGACACCGGAAAAATATGTTCTCATTGCACGCCTACTCAGAGAACGCCATTTATAAATAATCATATTTACATATAAGGTCATTCTAAGAGGACGTGTATTAGCAGGTACAACATTTTGTCAGAGAGACGGGCCATTCCAGTTAGAAAATATGCAATCCTGTGAAGCTCCAGAGAAGTATTCCCCAAAGCCGCAAAAAAATAAAGGAGAGAGTGAAACGTACTTTGATAACGACGATGCACGAACACGATGTGGTGTACATGCGTCGGAAGTGACAGCTGTCAGTTCCCAGGCTGGTTTTGTCGATCTCTTGTTGTCGTGCGTATAAACAAATCTGTTCCACGAGAGCAGAAAGTTCCAAGAGTTTGTGCTGTTTAGTCAATCATGAAAGGATTTTCTTGCAAGCTCTCTCGATGCAAGAGCTTTTGAGCCAAATGGTGATATGAACGAAAAGAAAAAGAAAACTTGCTTTTTACGTGGCACCTATCTGCCGCACACTGCATATAACTAAATGAAGAAAAAGAATTTTAGAGGTTTCTTCGCTGTACGAAAGTGACGGCTAACATTTCTTCCGTTCTTTTGTTTTTTTTTTTTTTCGTTTTGCGAGAAGTGTTGCGTAACATTGTCGCTTCGTGTTATCAAGCGTGTGCAGCTGCCGCGCGCACCTGGACGTAAAATTTGACTCAGAAATTTCGCGTCAGTGCTGTTGCTACAGCTCGAGCAGAATTTTAAGCAACACATCGCGCCATCACCTAGACAAGAAGGTGATGGTGATTTGCTTGCATATCACTGTGTAAGCAAATGAGGAAGGGCAAAAATAATTCAAAACAATCGTTACATAATAAGGGCCCCCTTACATAGTTATTGATTTCTAAAAATTTCACTTTACTTGTATTTTCTCTAAGAAAAATTGCTTTGCCAAAGTGTAAGCCGCCCAGATTAACGGAACTGCAAGAAACGATATCGGGCGAATGATTGTCACGCAGGATTTTATCATCATCATCATCAACCTATTTTTATGTCCACCGTAGGACGAAGGCCTCTCCCTGCGATCTCCAATTGCCTCTGTCTTGCGCCAGCTGATTCCAACTTGCGCCTGCAAATTTCCTAACTTCATCACCCCACCTAGTTTTCTGACGTCCTCGACTGCGCTTCCCTTCTCTTGGCACCCATTCTGTAACTCTATTGGTCCACCGGTTATACATCCTACGCATTACATGGCCTGCCCAGCTCCATTTTTTTTCTCTTAATGCCCATTAGTATATCGGCTATACCACTTTTTTCTCTCATTCACACCGCTCTCTTCCTGTCCCCTAACGTTGGGCCTAACATTTTCCGTTCCATTGCTATTTGTGCGGTCCTTAACTTGTTCTCGATCTTCTCTGTTAACCTCCAAGTTTCTGCCCCATATGTTAGCACCGGCAGAATGCAATGATAGTACACTTTTCTTTTCAACAATAGTGGTAAGCTCAGGATTTACGACGCAGGATTTACGACGAAGCAAGTACGTAAACAGGGGCCCAAACCACAAAGCTTATCGTTCGTAATAGATATTTGCCGTTGGTTATCCGTCTTCTCTAATAATATGTCTAGCATCATGATTGGCTGAAAATTACTGTTACGAACAATTCTAGCGTAAGAGATTTTATGTGATCGTGGTCGCCAGATTTGTGAAGTATAAGAAAGTAGACCGTTTGAAAGTAAGATGACTGCCCGTTTTGGTGTAGTGCGTAATACAAGCGTACGTCGCACTCAGCATTGAGCTGCCGACTAACCACGCCCACCAAGATCTATAGCTAATGGATCATTTCAGACGGTCACGAAGTCGCCTGTTGTTGGAAGTCCAGAACATAGTAGAAACAAATGGAACGACATGCGGCTCAAGCATTCTAAGTTGTGGTGTGCTTTGGAGTCCTTTCTGGAGCGTAGTGCGTCGGGGGCATGTTGACGCTTGCGGTGTCGCTACTTTGTGCGCTGTTCGGATGCCACAGCGAAAGCAAAAATTGAAGAAAGTAATCTGTACAAAACACGATGATTTAGCTGTTTTTAGAGAGAGAGGGTGAAAGAGAAGAAAGCGTTTGTTTGCAATCTGTGTCACCTATACTGCTGTTTTTTTTTTTTGCTTTCTTTCTTTCTTTTTCTTTTTACTACATGAATCTAGGTCTAAGCACTTCCTTTCTGTTGCTGATCCCGAGGGAAATCAGCGTGGTAAGATCATGTTTGTTCTCGGCCTCTTAAGAGCAGCCTAGTGCTTTCTTTGATTCATCATAAACATCCCGTGTTTGTTTTCTCAGTTACTCACAGCCCCTTTGCGCATTTCCGTTCCCGCTGGCGACGCCTAGCCCGGACTTTCTCAGTGTTCTTTCTTGTCGAGTGAATTACAAGTGCCCGACAGCAACAGAGAAACAGGGAGAGAAGGGGTCATTTGCTTATGTTATTCGGCTAGTTCTGCGGTGTCAGAAACAATCGTGGAGATTGCAACCAAGCCCGCGTCTGTAGCAAATAAAAAGAGCACACTGAACAAAGCCGTTATCACAAGTCACAATTATGATGAGAAACACGTTCAACGCAGTGTCGCTATGGACGGTGCCTTACACACTTAGTAACAGCTACGCACACTGCATACAAATATGCCTGCTCTTTCGCAGTGCATCAGTCTATATAAAAAGCGTACGAATTAAGGCCTGCAAGTGCAAGCAAGTACGCAACTAAACTCAATCAAATGCAATCATGTGCCACGTCAATGTACCCTTCTTGTGGAAAGATTCTTCTCATATTAACGTAACACCAGCGTGATTATCAGTGAGCACTGGAGAATGCCGTACTTCACTGCCACAGTCAAGAAATTCGTTTATTCCGAAGGACCAATGGCTGAAAAATTTCTGTAACACGAATCTGGCAGTTTCGTTCTCTAAAGTTCCAAAGGGGAAGCCGCTAATGAAGAAGTTCAAAACTTTACAGAACGAATACTTGGTCGGCTGAGTAGTTCTTTGGCTGGTGCACTTGACGGCTAAATACTTGTTTGTTGGGCTACTTCCCTACATTCGAAGAAGCAAGTACAAGAGGATCACGGTGCAGAAAACAGGGGCACGTATACAACTCGAGGAAGAACAATGCGACCAGGACTTGAGGTCCACGAGACAGAAAGAAAAACTAATCAAGAAGCCAGACAATCTAAGATCACAGACACACATGCACACAAAAATGCGCTATACACAATCTTAGATGAAGCTGCACATAACTTTGTTGATCAATAATATTTTTCGAAGTTTTCTTTTCTCTGATGGCTACGAGCCACTTAAGAAAATTTACTTTCATACTACATTTGTCCTCTAAGGTCTTCACTTCTGTATATGGTCAGCAGAAGTGCGGCATAGCTCATCGGACTATAAATTTTGCGCAAGTTCAGCCCGCTAAAAACTGCGAGAGTGAGCTTCAGTAGAGGTTGCCCCTCGTTTGAGCGCTAAAATCATAATAGGGAGCTTGGCATGAGTAATATATGACAGCACAACATCAACAATTGAGCGAATGAAGTATTCTCGCATCGGACAACTATAGGTTATTCACAGCGTCCGGTTTTCCCTGAGAATCCACGTGATTCCACTATCACGTGGCATAGAAATAGCTGCAAGATTCATCTGGAAGTTTCCTCGTGGAGAAATTTTACGGCACGATTTTTCGGCACAATTTGGAGCAGGACTTGCTGGATCGGTAATGGGTTCTTGACAACATTGATGAGGATCATTCATTATATCATACCGTTCAGTTCATCCAGCATTATGGTAGGAAGAAGCATGCACGTGAATGGGCCATTTCTTTTATGCCCGTGCAAGTGTTTGTGTGCCGCCGTCAACAGAATGCGCAAACTTAGAGTTTTCTTTGTAAGCCGTTCATCCGCTAATTATTCGTAGCTTTCGCATCCAATTGATTTCAAAACGCGCCATCCGCAGCCGAACAAGCGTGCAAGCGCTGGCACAGCGTCTGAAGCACGCATCGCTACGGCGATTCGTTCTTTGGGGCGAGCCTTCGCAATCGGTCCATCTCCACCGCCTCAAACGCCGTCACCATCGCAACCATCTCGACGCGAGTCGCAGTCAGAACATGCTGGACACCAGGGATGAGATAACCGTCTCAGACAGGACCGGACGCACTCTGAAAATGCATGAATGCGTGCAAACGCCGTCTAGGCGGCGAATAAATGCAGCGCCACCAAGCCCACCCACTTCCGTCTCATTAATCAAGGCTTTCGCAAGCGAGCGTCCCTTTCTCGCTGCCCTATCCTCCTCGACGCGCACTCTGCATGGGGTGTGGCTCGTCGCTCTGATGTACTCGGCCTGTGTGTGCCGGAGTCTATCAAGAGATGGTTATAATGCTGCGCACACTCTGTGGATGTAGCAATGGAACTAGGCCTATATGACAACGTTTGTATTTTGTATCTTGCTTCTCATTACGAAAATGAGCTCACTCGCTTCGTTTTATTAGTTTATTTTTCACACGGCCGAAATGCTAGCGCCCATTTGCGGCAGTCGTGAGTGGTCGGCCGAGAAACTGCACAACTTTGTTTGATCGTTGGTACTGTGGTGGGAGCAAATGGACTTGGTGAAGAGAGTTGTTGAAATGCCCGTCCCTTTGACGGCGCAGTTACAAATAAAGAGAATGGTGTCATTGCCCTTAGCACGCATTGAGGATGATGAATGTGTTAAGGCAATATCTTAAATGCAATTGTTCGAGGCAGCTCATATTAATGCGAAAGCATTATACGTCCCATGAGGCCGAAAAGCCGGCGTTGTTGTCCGCAACGAGTGGTACGAAAAGTGGCCGACGGCACAAAGAGTTAAGACACGTCAAAAATACTGGTAATGAGGTCAACTTTCCCAGGGCGGTTCTTGTAAACAAAGTAAATCAATGACTTTGAAAAATAAAAGGGTAAATTTTGGTCTGGGTGGCAATCGAACCCGAGCCTCTGATGTGCGAGACGACCACGCTTCCCCGACATGGCTCCACTGTTCTGGCTGAGTAAAGGTGTGCTTAGTGCGTGCGTCATAGTACACGTCACGTCGCAGCCATCTGGCAGACTAAAGGTGTGGCCTAGTGCGTGCGTCATTGGGCACGTGAGGGCGCAGCCATTGGGGAAGAGGTGGCGTCACGTCATGAGTGTATAAAATGAGTGCATAAAATAAAAAAGCATTAATGTCCAATAGAACGCCGCTGAGTGGTCCTTCGAGTTATGAATTCCTCGCGGGCTAGCGAGCGCATTGAGGCGTTTGGCGCATTTTGATTTGGCCTTAACGAGGCGCAGTTACAACGCACGCGAGAGCTTGTACGGACAAGGAACGCGCGGGAAAAGACATTTCACCGAAAGGACTATAATGCTTTCGCATTCCCACGCGTAAGCAGTCTTAAGTGTCTCTGCAATTTTTTTAGTCATTAATGGTAATGATAATAGGCATAAAGAACCTTAGTACTCGTTTCACGATAATCGGCCTGTTTGGACCGGCAGCCGTTATGTACCCTTTTGTTCAGCACTGCGAATGATTGGATGCATTAAGAAAACTTTTCTTTCTGAATATCCATGTGTCTTCGCTAATAATACGTCGGCTATCATCATTTGCCGGTACCTGTTCTTACAAAGTGCTGAACTGCTTTGTGAATAGGGGCCGTGACTTCTGATTAGCAGAAGAATTAGCAAGTGTGATATTTCGAATACTACGGTCATATTAGTGAAATACACGAATAGTGAACAAAATGATCAAATGTAGGAGCTTCTCCAATGGCTTCTCCTAAAGTATAACCTGTTTAGATTATTCTGGCCCAAGCATGACGTCTGCTTTTCTGCGCAGACTTCTGCTCAGCAATGCGCTTAAAAATTTGTGGAAGGTAACCATTACGAAGAAATGTTCGAGAACCACTGGCCTAACAACATTGAGCCAATAAGACCAACACAAGAAGATGAAGACTAGAAAAAAATGCAACATCCCAAAAGGCAAAAGAACAGAAGACGAAGGAAAATAGCGGACGGCTGAATAGCATCAATAAATAAAACCGGGGGATATGCCAGAAACTCATCCATTCTCAATAACGTGCTTGAAGAACGAATATTCACGTAGCAAGAGTCTTGTGGATGGGTTTTGAATTGCCGAGCAACCACTTCAAGGCCTATGTAGGTGGTCTGAGGTTATCTGTGATTTTTGAAGCTAGCTTCCCTTTTCAAGCGGATCTAAGTGTTTTTCTCTCTTTTATATTCATGAATAGTTATCAACGGAAATCAAATTCTGATTTTATTTTTCACAAAATTGTCTGGCTTCCCAAAGGGCAGCAATAAATTTATTAAAACATTATTAGTAGAGATTACGTTTCAAAGATGTCGACACTGTGTGCAACCTCGTTTCCTTGCTGAATACTCATTATGCGAGAGCGCACATTCAATTTCACTCAAAACCAGAGCAACACGTAATAATACATAGCATGAAATCCGACCTGATTGCGGCAGTTTCTGTATATGAGAAACTGGCGTGCCGCATACATATAGTGTTCCGTGAAATTTGCGTTCAATTCGCTCGGCAACGCTAACCCTAACATGCTACGAACGTGGCACGTTTGCTTTCTCTTTCCTTTTCGTTTATAAAGGCTTCGGGTGATCCATCGTCAGAAAAGAGATTCCTAGGATATTTTAGCCTCTGTTGAGCGAAGGGCCGCTTACGAGATCGGCTCACTGAAATTGGAGCAAATATGCGAAGAGACCGGTGAGTGGAGGGGCAGGCAGGAGGTCAGCGGGGGAGGGCGTTCGGAGTATACTGTGTGGTTGAAACAGGGAAGCTTACGGGTGCGGGAAAAGGCATATAGGGACAAAGGCGGGATTACGATCTACTTTACCTCAGGGTTATCAATCTTGTCTTTGGCTCCTTCGATAGGCATAGAAAACAGAATGCAGCAGGGAAAAAGGGAATTTCCCTGAGGAAATCTCCAGAGAGCTGTAAAAGTCGACCACCGAGGAAGCCCAGCGTGAAGGCCAATGAAGATGCATGCACAACTTCGTTTTCGTAGGGAGAGAAACAGGGGGCAACCAGCCGGAATGCCGCGGAAAAAAAAAAGTTTACGACGCTTCGCCGTATGCAATGCGGCTCGCTTCGATCAGCATTGCCGACACCATAACCCACGTTGTTTTCCTTGGGGTGCGCAAGATGCACGCTTTATTTTAGCTCGCTACGACTGCGTTTGCAGCGCTTGCAAGTGGAGTGCTCGGTGGTGTCAGTGCTACAGCATGTAGACGCGAATCACGTCCAATGCACACTTTGTTAAATAATAATTTTCCCAATATGGTAAAACATAATTGATATCTGATAAGCGAAACGACGAAATATGTACGCTATGTGTATAGTTGTGATTGGCTAGGTGGGTCAGTGGCTGCATAGGATTCCTCTAAGTTTCAAGAATCAGGCAAGACAATATAGGAGCAGCTGCCTAACCTATAACAGCTGAACACGCCGGATGCTCATATATCTTCATGGACAATACTACCCTACTAAACGCGAGTTTAAAAAGCCTGCACCCATAGTCGTAAAGTGCAATCAAGACCTAACATTACCCCCTGCCACTAGTGGTGGGCTCTTTACAATGGCGAGCTACTTGAGCAAACCACAACTACGATTCCTGCTTTTCATTTGTCTCCCCACAATAGTTTTGGCTTGATAGGAAACTTGCCGTATATAACAGATGTTAGTTCCTGCGAACATTGCTTGGAGTTTAAACAAGGAATACCGAAGCCTTCCAACACAAATCAACTAATTGGACAGTGCCAGCAGTAACGTAAAGGAAGTCTAGTTTCGTATACAATTTAACTGAGAGGTTAGTGTTTATTATTAATCTACGTAGGAGAAACCAATACCACATATTTAGGCCGCGCTGTAGTTGACTAGTATCATTGGTGTCATGCTAGCAGAAGGTCGTGGGTTGGAAAACCTACGCTGTGGAATCCATTTGTATTTTGGTGGAACGTAAGAACACCCATATAAGCTGGCGTGCTCGTAGGGGTCATAGAATCGCAAATGGTCAAAACTAATCATATGCGCTCCATCACTGCATTCAACCGAACCCTGTTGTAGTTTCGGCGTGGGAATCAGCGTGCATCAGTCGGCTGCTGAAATTTTGGACACCTTCTCAAAACGCGAAGTTTATTCAACTGGAGCAGGCTACCTTTTCCATAGCAATAACTTTCATTTTCTCGTTCTTTTTCAATAATTATAGGAAGGACCGCATAATTAAAGCAAAGCCGCAACCTGTTTTGCAGTCATTATGCCCACCTTGAGGTAGCTCCGCACATACAACATCGTGAGGGAAATAATCCAGTCAGTGACGGCACCGACAGCCTTGTAAATCCCGTAAGTGTGACATACGGTTTTTCTCTGACAAAGCCGCATAATCTATGCAGGAGATTAGCCTTGCCTAAAGAGGGTGACCGATGGGGAAAACTGCATTTGCTAACAAAATTGATTTTCAGAAATTAATGGCGTCTTTCACAAAGTATCGCGTAAAGCCAAAGCAAGCCATTCGCACCAATTTCGGGACGAAAGCAAGATAAGCAATGTTTCACATCTAAGTATACCACAGGCTTAGTCGTGGAGCGCGTCGGGCTTATTCGCAGGATAAGTGATAGCGGCAGCCCTTATAGGCTTACACAAAGTGCTGCGGCGCGCGCCTTTTTATTATTATTATTATTATTATTATTATTATTATTATTATTATTATTATTATTATTATTATTATTATTATTATTATTATTATTATTATTATTATTATTATTAACACGGACATAACCGCCACAATGCGATTCAACTCTTTCTCATTCTTCTGCTGTTTTCTGTTAACATTCGACAAAAACATACGAAAGTACTTCGTAACTTTCTGGTTAGGTTACTATCTGAAAATGGCAGGAATGAACGCACATAGGTAAGTCCGCGTGCGCTACGCAAAAAAAAAGTCTGATTATCGACCGAACCGCTGACTCATTTATTACGATTGAGGTAAGCCTCTTGGATTTGCGTGCACTATGGTCATCCATTGCACGTCGTGATAATTTAATAACGTACACGTGGCATAGATGCAAGCTCGCATTTCTCAATTTTAGGCTGAGTAACGTCTGCTTCGGCTTCACTTCGTCGCTCCTCAATCAGTGAGATAATAATTTTCAATTTACTGCTTGATCAATGACGAAGTGAATCCGAAGCAAGCGTTGAAGCAAGCTAAAAAAAAAACAAAGCTGGAAGTACGCTCTTGCTTCTACGCCGCTTGCACGTTAGCCTACGACATTCACGTGCACTGCATGAACGGGCTGCACGGAAATTTACGAGGCCCATTGCGACAGCAATAAATGGATAAGCGGCTCGGTCGATATTCACACTTTTTGCAGAGCGCACGTGTGTACTTACGTATCTGCGTTTCCTCCTGTGATTTACGGCGTAGTAACTTAGGCAGTAAGTTACCGGTTACATTGGCTAGTTTTTGCTCAGTATGATATAGGAAATAACGGAGGAATAAGAAAAAAGCTTTCGGCAGAACCTACCCCGCGATAAACATCGACGTTAATGAGATTAGAATTAAAGCAATGTAGCGAGACAACCTACTCACACCGCAGACGCACAAACCGACAATCTCGTTGCGAACTACAATGCCAAATGATACGACGAGACAGAATATATTGTTGTAATCATTGCAATTAGAGCACTGCAAGGGCCATTATTTCGGCCCGGGCCCGGCTCGGGCCCGGTGATTGTAAAAGTCTATCCGCCCGAGCCCGACAAAAAATTTCACCTACCCGACTTGGCCCGACCCGATCGCAAATCAGGCTCGGACGGAGGCCCGAACGCAGGCTGTCGAGAGCAAGGTGTTTGAAATAGCAACAACCGATGTTTTCTTGGCACATGCTTCGTTAACAACTACTTTAACTTCAGTAATTTATTTTAGAAAGTGTCTTCATGGTGGAAAAAGATGACCAGACATACTGGTACGAGGAGCGTTTATTCATCTCCGGCATACTGTACTTTTTCTGCAAATGCAGTGGTGGGAATAGTCAAGGGCGTGTTGGAGCAGATTTTGTATCAGGCAAAATGATTTGTAGAACCTGTCCCCACTTTAATAGCAGGTTGTCTTGTGGAGTTCACTCAGCTCCAGTTTCCCCTGCTGCAGTGGCCCATGCGTCAGCTAGCATGACCATGAAATGGTTGTTCAGCTTTGTTTGACAGAGCAGAACGAGTGGCAGTGTAAATTGCCTCTGTTCCTCGAGCACGTCAGTTGCTTATTTAAACAGTGCCAAAAAGTCACTTATCTCTTTTATAGTACTTTTGCTAACTTCCTCCATTAGCGAGCTTCCTCTGGAATACAGGAGGACTTCTACCTCCTCGTACTGCGTGTACACAGAATTCCGCGTGCTGAATTTTGAATTCCACCTGGTACTCACTTCTTCATTTATACCGGGGGGTAGCGGGCTAGCCAGTCCCGCTCTGCTTCAGGAAGGTGACGACGGCATTCACATTTTGCAACTGCCCACTTCACGTGTGGTGGATGCTCATTCAAGAAACCATTCAAAGATGTGGCGGATGATGGCATTGAGGACGTGTGCGGCGCAGCTGATGATCCTGTATGGTCGAAGTGCACTGATGACGTTTGCTCCTAACTGATGACGTTTGCTCGGGAGGAAAATAATTAGTAATAATAGCAAACTGTTTAGTTCCCGGTCGTCGTTTACGTAGTCAGCAGTGGCTGTGATGTACGCCGTTTTCTTATAATCGTCAGTCCTTAACGGCCTTCCTCCATCGCTGCCTTGGTCACTGGCCTCAGCGTTTCTCGTAAATCACCGGCCACTTCAGCTGCCTTGGAGGACACCGTAGTGGGGTGAGCAAGTGATTCTTTGGCAGATATGGTTGCCTATCGCGCACCGGCAGCGACAAGCTTATCGGCAAACTTAAATAAAAACACCGCATATCCACGGGGTGAATGATGATGAGTGGGCGAAGCTCCGGAGGGAATCATCGGTAAACCGTGAATCTTCCGTGTAATTCGCCCAGTCTCGCCGCACTAAATCGAACGATTGACTTCCACCAATGACACGCGCCATATGTGACGTCATTCCTATTTTATAACAGCGCCCTTCATTATAATTGCACCATCTCCCGCTTAAGGGGACGCTAGCACAAACGCGTTAGAAACGTGCAGTTCTCTCTAGTAAGGGGGAGAGGCCACAGCGTCTTACGCAGCCGTTTACACATGCCGGAACGTGCACCGCGTTTGCCGACGCCATCACATGACTGCTGAGAGAGTATAACCCCCGTATTCATAAATGCTCCTCGACTTGAACTTGACTTTCCACCACTTTCAACGCGTTTCGAACGCGCTGCCCAAGGCGGTGGCAAGTCAAGTTCAAGCCGAGGAGCGTTTATGAATACGAGGGTAAGGCGGAGAGGCCACAGCGTCTTACACCAGCTTCTTACACGGGCCGTAACGCGCTAGCACAAACGTGTTAGAAACGCGCAGTCTTTCGTTAATGTTGGGTATTTGTTGTCATCGTGGTGCGTGTGTCCATGTGCGCTTCGTGGCGTAGTGGTTAGCGCCGCGCGTTCGGAAGCGAGGGTCCCTGGTTCAATTCCGCGCTACGGACACAACTTTCGGAATAAAAATCCCGCATCTCGCGTGACATCGAAGGTCCTCATATCTTTAGCGCACCATCTGATGCACGCTGTCGCCAAGCTATCTTTTAGGCAGGCAGGAACCGTTGGCTTCTTTTCAGAAAAGAAGGAAGTTAGCACAGCCGATCTAGTGTAAACCGAGTACCAAGACTTCGTCACATTGCTAATTGAACTCATTCCTTGGTTATATAATCCAGAAACCGGCGAAACATAGCATTGAATATAAATAGTTCCGTGCAGTTTTGTCAACGTATACAGGGAAGCAGGCATTTTCAGTTCCTGAAGTGAACCGTGGTGTAACTGAAGTAAAATTGAAGCGGCAGGCATTCGTCGATGATGAAAGAATTGTGCTTTTTTTTGTCCACGACGGGAAATGTAAGCACGGAAACGCTCGTGGCAACGTGCGCATCCACGCACAAACAAACCCGTCCCGACCCGAGCCTGCCACCTCAAACCTGGGCCCGACCCGAAGCTCGGAGCTTCTGGCCCGGGCCCGGTCCGAGCCCGCCATGACGGCCGTGCACGGGTTTTCGAGTAGGCCCAAGCCAGTGCAGTACTCTAATTGCAATCCCATTGAAACTCCTCAGTATCGTTAGTATCCTTCGTTACAATGAGAGAGAGAGAGAGAGAGCAAGAAGAAGAAAGGCAGGAAGGTCAACCAGACGAGCAGTCCCGTTGCTACCCTACACTGTGGGTAAGGAAAAGGGGGAATAGAAGGAGGAAAAGAGGGAGAGAGTGAGTACACGCGGGATGATGCACAGGGACGCTATAAGCGGTGTCTTAAACCGGTGCACTTCAAGTAGTGTACTAGTGCACGAATCGATTTTTGTGCCAGCGATGGGTGTAGCCCCGGTCCGAGTATCTTTGACTCCGAGAACGGTCTCGAGTCCAGTCGGCTACCCTATCAAGCGGCAGCACTCGATGCGGAAGTGTGAGTCGTGGATGGGGTGCTATAGCTTTAATATATTTACGGCTACGTACCCATTGTGTCATTTTGGTACATTCATTCTCAGGAACTGAGCAAAAATAGCCGCATACTAATATGTATATGGCCAATGTGGCCATATGTGTCGCCTTGAAGAAGACAAGTCCACTTGTCCAAACGTTGGCTCCTGCTCTCACCTTGTTCTAGTGTTACTCATAGCCACATACTAATATGACATTCTCCATTGCAAATATTAGTCTATTCCGGCACACACTCAGTGACACATACATAGGGACGCAAGTTGTCTTCTAGGGCAAACAGAAGCCAGCAGCGTGTTGTCTATTCGGCCGCATATCCGGTGGATGCATGCTGTCTGCTCGGCAGTCAACATAGTTGGCAACATACCTAATGGCCCAAGCTAGGTCACCGGGTGAGAGTGTATATGCCCACAGCAAAGGGGGTCATGTTTCTAAAGAATGCATTTCGCATTAATAAGTTCCATGACATTGCGCTGGTTGGGCGGTTATTAACATTTACGTACAACGTGCTAACGCTAGCGTTTGATAAAGTCTAAAAAAAGGCGATGCTAGCTGTAAATCAAAACACGTGTACCTTGTCAGCATCCATAAACAAATCAAACACGTATTTTTTTTTCAATTTGCTTAACTTAGTGATTACTAAAGCATAATTGGCCATCCTTTAATTAGCAGTCAATGCAAATTTCGTATTAATATTTTCTCTACGGCGAGAAAAAAATATTTTTAATGGTTAGTTTCGACGATGAACTTGTTTTATGGCTGGGAAGCAACCTTAAAAATTATTCTGTCCAGTGATTTTTTCAGATATTAACTAAATTAAGCAGACCAAAAATACCGATTCCTGGTTTGTTCGAGGTCGTGTTGAGTATTGTGGCACCGAAACGATAGTACCATACATGAGCATCGTTTGTGAGGTCACTTCTAGTACAACAGAAACATGTCATGATGATAATGTTAATTTTGCAAATAGTTGTGAGCCTGTCTCAAAGTACAAATATAGAAAGGGACTCCGGTTGCTGAGAAAATTCGCAGACATATTTTTTAATAGATTAGCAGTTTGGAGTTAAGTGCGTTGGCAATTTTTATACATCTTCAGCATATCATTAAAGCATGTTCCTCTCTCTATATATGCATGACTAACGACATTGTTCCTTTTGTAAGAAGAGTACAGAACGTTCTATGGAATTCAACACAAGAAAGAGCTCTGTCGAGCACTCTTGTAGCTGGAATGAAAGATGATGGCAGACTTTTTGAGGGATCAATATGCTGGCGAAAAAGTTGTTACGGGGAATAATCGAGGATACGTACAAATCACAGCTGTTCGAAATCACATTCTTTCCCTTTACAGTCCTTAGTCGTACACACTCCCATTCGGCTGTGTGGTTCAAACTTAATGAGTCACAATTATTCGAGTCACGCTTAGTCGAATCGCAATCAGTCGAGTACCACTCACCCATTCATTTCGTTTTATAGGCCTTGATTCGGTGGAATTGACTTGTGTGAACTGAACGCTAGTCGTTGCATAACGTTTTGATTTTTTCTGCGGAGTTCTTATGTTGGCAGGAACGTCATACATCTTCACGTAATACTTTGCTGAATATGCTGCAAGTTTGTGTCTTCAGGGTGGGCTGTGTACAGAAAAAGGTAGCTCAGGAATACCATTGCAACGCTATAACATTTCCTATGAAATATATCACAAATGGCGAAGACATTTTCGAAGAAGCGCAATTTTGCCGCTCTCTGGAAGGAGCGCACGCACATACAAGAAATTGTAATAGATGAGCTCCACCTGTGGCTTGACACCGAGTGTTAGAAGTGCGTTGGATCTCGGAAGATGCCCTGAAAGAGTCTTCAAAAAAATTTCATTTGTGATAAACATCCGATGGAGTCGAACGTTGCAACTAGAACAGAAAGTTGATTTATTATTCGCTGCTCCTTGCAAACAAACATCAAATGGCTTTTTTTTTTCCTTGGCCCTTTTCAGAATAGGTATGACCTAGTTAGAAAGCAGTGACAGTGTACATGCTTCGCTTTTTAGGGGCGAAGCTCCTTAGGGCGTGGGTATGTCCTTCCTCCGATGTAGTATGTAGCCACCTGTAGTTTTATGAAGTGTTCACTAGATGGCGTAAGTGTCGATATTTTATATATAGTGTATATAATGTCACTAGATGGCGCTAGTTTTTCGCATAGTTGATGAGAAAACCTACAATGTAGTGCGACGGGTTACCGCTAGGGGTGTTATAATAAAAGGTGCTCGCTCTTGGCGCGCTTTCTCTTTCGCTCGGAGTCGCCGGATGGAAGACAAGGCTGCGAAGCGGAGAGCACGGAAGGCGGCGGCGGCGCGCGCTCGCAGGCAGAATCCCGCGGTGAGAGCCCGCGAGGCCGCGGCTTCGCGACAGGCAGCGCGGCGGCGGCGCGAAGACCCCGTAGTGCGAGAACGAGAGGCAGAAGCGGCACGGCTGCGGCGCGAAGACTCAGGCGTTCGCGAACGCGAAGCATCGGCGCTACGGCGTCGGCTTCATTAGTGGTAATGAAGGGACTCCGCAAACCAAGCATCTACGAAGAAGCGTCTAATAAAATAAAACGTATTGTATATATACGCACACTGTTTCTCACGTGTTTACTTGATCCTATACTGGGCGAATTACTCGGAGTATTCACAGTTTACCGATGATCCCTCCGGAGCTTCGCCCCAGCATCATCATTCACCTCGTGGATATGCTGTGATATTTTTTAATGTCGCGCTTAAGCGTCACATTGCGTCCGACGCTGTTTGTTTTTTTTCAATAATAGAGTAAAGTAGTAGGTTTTTATTATATAATATTTCAAATAATGTTCGACAGTCATAGCGGCTTGAACCTACATAGACGAGAAAGGGAGTAAGTACCATGCAGCAAGTGTTTCAACGTCTCAGCGTGATCCCGCAGCTAAACTCTGCCTACAGTGCTGCACTAAAGCGCACGGCTGAAGATCTTGTCAGCTGCAAGAAAGTACTTGCCTCTCTTCTAAAATGTTCCTTTTTTTAATATACACCCCATCTAGCACGTACAATTAAAAACTATTTTGTTACACTAGCACCTATGAAAAAAAAATAATTCAGATTTTTTGAGCGTTATGTAGCCTACGTTAACCTGGCGGGAAAACGCCCACATGCACGCCTTACTGGCTGCTGTGCTCTTAGAAGGTCCCTGATTTAGACAAGCGGTCTAATGAACCTCTGGTAAAAGGCGTGAACAGGTCTTTCAATTTCCGGAAGAAAAAAAAAATTACTTTCTGCGGCCCTGCCTACACAAAAAAGACAGCTGATTATTGGAACGTTAAGGTTGCTTCTTGTGGCAGAGAGGAAGTGCGTCGAATAAGAGATTGAAATTGCTTTCTTTTACTAAGTCGAAAGGGAATTTTTTTATATGTGTGTTAGTGTCCCATTCAGTTTACACAAAGATATCTTCTTTTTAATGCTCACGATTTTAATCACTTGTTTACCCCCGTGCTACATTTTATTGTCTATACTCATCGCACTTCGTTTCGTAGTTTCCCCATCCACAACGCCTGCATCCGGTTGAGCAAAGCGTCAGAAAACAATGCAGCAAGAGAGTTTACTACGCCGCGCTTGGCACGCGAGCGTGTGCCACATTATTCTGCGTCGCAGTTTTATATGACAGGGGCGTGCGGAGCGCTCCTATTCCGTCTTACATCGCTTTTTCAATTGCAAGCTTATCCACTAGAATGTAATGAATATGCAGCGAGTGCAAAGCGCATGCATTCACGCCTCATCATAGTCACGAACGTTTTTCACCGTTTGTTGTCGAAATCAGAGGCGCGTTCTTACAGCGGACATACATTGTTTTCTTCCTGCCGGCGTGCAGCCTAATTTCATCCTGTGGTATAAATCAAGAGTGCAAAAAAAAATACAGAGCCGGAAATGAACGCCACGGTACTCTATTTCGAACAACACTTTTATTTGGAAACGACACTACATTGTTGTTCCAACAAAATAAAGATGTTTTCAGTTTTGTGCGGCATATTAATACATTCTTTTCGCGTACACATCGCTTTGACGCGTTGAGTTTTCGTGGTTTTGTGAGGTCGCGTGATAGACAGGCGAAGTGGGCGTAGCCAGAAAACCTTGAACCAATAGCAGAGGGCGAATGGTGAAAAGGCGTCGAATCAGGAATGATTATTTTTCTTTTGTGCGGTTTAATTATGCATAATCAGCGTGTACACGTTATATCAGATGGGGAGCTATCGCAGTTGTCGTGACGTCGCGTGACAGACAGGCGAAGTTGGGAGTGGCCCGAAAATGTTTTGACCAATCGAGGAGGCTGATTGCAGAAATTGGAATCAAAACAGCTTGGAATCATTTTACGTTATAGCGCCCAGATGTCAGCCAATCGGCATGTCAGACATAATACTGGTGAAGGCGGCCGGTAAATAGGAAACACTTCCGAATGAACAGCTCTGTTAATTCGGTCTCTCAACATCAAGGTGGTGTGCACGGTGGCTGAAGGAAGGAATTACAAAAGCCTGCCTGAAAAATTGTCATCATCATCATCATCATCATTACCACTATAATCCTCATATTTTTATGTACACTGCAGGACGAAGGCATCTCTCAGCGATATATAATTACGCTTGTGTCGCGTTAGCTGATTCGAACTTGCGCCTTGAAATTTTCTAATTTTATCACCCCACCTAATTCCCTGCCATCCTCGACTGCGCTTCGTTTCTCTTGGCACCCATTCTGTAACACTAATGGCCCACCGGTTATCTGCCCTACGCATTACATAGTCTGCGCAGCGCCATTTTCTTTCTCGTATTGTCAACTAGAATATTGGATATCCCCGTTTGTTCTCTGATCCACACGGCTCTCTACCTATCACGTCTAACAGTTATAGTTCCATCACTGTTTCCGTCATCCTTAACTTGTTCTCGAGCTTCTTTGTTAACTGCTAAGATTCTCTTCCATGTGTTAGCAGCGGTAGAGTGCAATTATTCTACACATTTCATTACAGCGACAACGAAAACTGTGCAATCATTGCATTCTACTGGTCTGAGATCTATCCAATCTTCCTTATTTCAGAGAGAACTGGCGGTCCACACGTTGCCCAAACTATGCGATATGGGAGCAGTGGCGCATCAACGGGAGGAGGGGGGTGTTCGGGTGTTGTAACGCCCCCCCTCGTCCAGCCCCACCAGTGCTAAGTGTACCTTCAGCGCTCTGCTCACATGGTCATTACAATTCAGAGGTGGCTTGAGGTCCAATTTTTCCAGAGTAACAAAAACACTCTATCACTGCCGTGTATTTATTCATTCCCTCTTACATTACTTTGAGTAAAACGCTGAAGAAATTAACATCGCCAGCATCATGGTGTGATTCGTATTATCATTAGGCATTTTAGTTGCTGTTGGATTCCTCTGGCTAAAGCAATGCAAATGCACATTATGCAAAGTGAGTGCTCCCCCCCCCCCCCCCCCCCCTGGCAGAGATCCTGGTTGCGCTACTGTGTGGGAGGATGGTCTGTGGCGTCTTTAGCCTGCATGTGACGTGTCCTTTAGTTGCATGTGCTCTTATGTATGAGCAGTTGTGTGGAGTACTGCCATCTCGTCTCGGTACAATTTTGAGTGAGTGGAAATGACGGAGTGAATTCCACCAAGATATTGCCTAAATTTATGTGCGAAGCTTGGTGATAGCCGAGCAGAAGCAATTCGGTTTGTACAAGAGTTTGTACATGATGGTTATACTTATGCTGCCGGTTAAGATCGGGTACAACCACTTCAAGAAAGGCCAAACATCTGCGGAGCGTGAGTCGCGCTATAGGAGGCCTCCAACAAACCATAATGATGTGATTCTTTACGAAGTGCGAACCACGATAAAAAGAGATCGAAGGTTTACTGTCAGAGAAGTTGTTCAGCTGAGGATAGCAACAAAGATGCTATGAGTGTCTTGTTAAATACGATTTGACTACACAACGGGTGCCAAAAAAATTTTGCCCAGGATTTTGACAGAGCAATTTGAATACCTGGCAACTGCACAAGGATAGCACCGCTGTTTGTGTGGCTCCATTGAATCCGTTTATTATTTTTTTCGGCTTGGCATTGTATTTCAATGGTTCATCAAGCTCCCTAGTCACCAGGCATAAGCCCGCGCGATTTTATCTGTTCACAAAATCTGAAGACACGTACCTGAAAGAAACGCACTTTCAAACCCGAAATGACATCACGTGCAACGCGACAGCTGTCCAAACATCACTTCACGAAAAGGGGTTCCAGGGCTGTATTGAAAATTGGAAAGAGCGTGGGACTCGGTTTGTGGAAGAGAGAGAGAAACGGGGTGGGAAAGGCAGGGAGATTAACCCGAAAAGATTCTGGTTTGCTACCCTGCACTGGGGAAGGGGAAATGAAAGGTGGAGAGAATAGGCGAGAGAAAAAGCAGTCACAAAAGAAAACAACTACATTGAAGAGGCTGAGGACGACGAAAACACTAGTCGACGCTACTATTATTTCGAGGCCACGGTCGGATAACTTTCAAGCAGGCCTAGTAATATGCACAATACCGTAAGCTTGAGTTAGTTACCATGTCGCTCTCTATTTGTGGAAATTTAAAAATAGTTTTGCAGAGTTCCACGGAGAATGTAGGGAACCGTTTAAGTGGTTTTAACTCCTAACTACCGGAATTATTCCGAGTTTTCAACGAATAGCCTGTTGTCTTATTCAACGATGTTCTCTTGGACTGTGCTACGCTTTTTCAGTAATAGTCAGTTCTCTCAAAGTCTCTCTATGCGCAATATATTAAAGAAGTAATACGCTTATGATGGGAGCGAAATACAAAAACGTGAACGTAGTCTGCATTTTGTGCACGTTAAAGAACCCCAGGTGTTCAAAATTATGCCGAAGTTCCCCAATACGGCGTGCCTCATAATCATATCGTGGTTCTGGCACGTAAAACCCCAGAAATTAATTAAATACGCATCGGCAAGTCTTGCTCAAGGGCACGACCACGAAAACCAAACCCACATTCACACTTTAATAGTTTAACTCATCAAACTCGAATTATGGAAAAATATAAATCGCAAGCACGAAGCAAAGCCGTGTACCTGCGAACCTTTTATGTTTAATATTCGTATTTAGATTCGTGTATTTCGTGCAAGTGAGGTTCATCTTGTTTTGCGTGATAACGTTGTAATAGCACACGGCACTTGGGGCCATACAATATTGCCATGCATCTGAAACTCAAATGGCCGGCTTATTACAATATTCGGTAGGTCATCAAGAAAAGTTAGGTTTTACGTGCCTGAGCAATACAACTGGGCCCATATTCACTAAAAGCTCTTACGCCAGAATTTTTCGTTGGAGAAAATTTCAGCCAACCCTGCTGCTCGACACATTATTATCGAGAGCAACGGGCGAATGGTAAAGAGCACTATCGAAAGAACGGCTTTCTGAATTTGGCCCGGCTTGTTTATTACGAGTAAAAAGAAGTCGCGCACGCTGTTAGTACTATCCGACTTATGGCAGTAGGCTGCACACATCACTTTTACGTCAATGCTTATAAATATAAAAATTGTGAATATCTTAACGCTAATCATAATCCATCTCAATGTGCTCAGGCAAGTAGAAAACATAAGCCGCTGCAAATGTTTACTGTGGAAAACTAACCCGACTTTGCAAGATTAATTCCATCAAAGCAAGAAAAAAAATACATGAAATAGTCAGATGAAATCCAAAGTAACCTAAGAAGGAAGGACTAGAGAAAGAACTTTTTTCCCTTCAATTTTTCGAGTTCGAGGAAGGGAAAAAGTTTTATAAAACGTTTTATTTGTGTGCAGAAGGCAAGGATAAAAACATTACTCACTTTTCACGCACAGACACGCACGCCCACACACAAACACACACAAGAACAAAGTAAACCGGGACGTTTAGTCTCGGTCTCACTGCAAGACTGGACGGTTATTGAATCGCGAACGCCGATATCAAGTTTGAGATGGATGTGCTTTATTTTTGAACGAGAACTGCAGTAAATCAACCGAGTTCTCCGCTAGTTCTGAGGGCTGCAATTACGTTGCGCGCCTGTAATTTTGCTGTCACCTCTGTCGCGACAGGCAATCTAGGACATGTAGTTTATGAGGCTCAGCAAAGTAAATGATTCGTCATCTGATTTGCCCTTTTATGCGCTAACTTATGTTCGTGCGGATTTAAGTAGACCAATGCAAAGTTGGGAAGAGACGAAGGCACTTGGTTAGATTGAATAAGACGAGATCTTCGATGGATGAAGGAGCGTTGAATGGAATTCCATTGAACGCCGCCGGGGGCCTTTCGTATTAAAGAAATTGATATGCAACGAGGAAGCATTATACATCTCCCACGGTTTTTCGACTGGCTCTTCCTGCTTTTGATCCCCTTTGTGGCAACTGGAAAACTCGCAAAGTACTTTGCTTCCGGTTGCTTAAAAAAAGTAAGGGGAAAGAAAACACAGATTTCGTAAGGTGGCAGTACTAACAACCAAAGGAAGGGAACCCTCCTAGCATGTGTGACGAAAATAACGATGAAATTTCACATGACGCGACTTTTTGCAGTTGCCTCAAGCAAGAGTATTTAAGGATGGCTCTTACGCTCAAGGAATATTTCAGTTAAGAAGAGTGGTTTCGATAGCACACATAAGCTACGCACACACACACACACACACCACACACCACACACACACACACACACACACACACACACACACACACACACACACACACACACACACACACACACACACACACACACACACACACACACACACACACACACACACACACACACACACACACACTCAGAAGGGTTTTGGTGCGAGCTAGTTGGCATGGATCATTCATATTTAAAACAGCGCCAAAAAAACACGGACAAGATAGAACACAGGACGAGCGCTGACTGCCAACAACACCGTTATTGAAGCCTGCGCAAATATATACAATTCGCAACGGGCAGAACGAGGGAAAAAGAGGAAATGTAAGGCGAGTCATCGTCTGTTAACTCCTGCTGCACATGCGTCAAAAACATTAAAAATACAAATGTAACAATACACATAGTGGACACAGGCCAAACTGATTAACTCCTGAGGAACTTAAGTTCCTTATCACAAAGAGCTATAGATTGGGCACTTACACAGGTAGCTCCTAACTGACACATTGAAAAGGCCTCAAAGATTTCCCTGGCCAACTGATAGCTGTACCTTCTCATCACACGTGAGTCATCCAGGAGTGGGTAACAGCCACACTTTGCACAATTGACAGCCACATTACTGCCAGTCTTAATCTTGACAGAGTACGCATGCTCACGCAAACGATCATTAATACAATGTCCCGTTTGCACTATGTAAGTGCAGCCGCAAGAGGTGGGAATGGAATACACTGCATTGGTATTGCAATCTACAGGCTTGGCGACATGTTGCTTATTGCACAGTCCAGGTGTTCGCCTGCTCTCGTTCAGTTTTTTGCACAACCTTCCGAACTTGTTAGGCGCGGTAAACACCACCTTTACACCAGCCCGGTATGCGGCTTTCTTGATACGATAGGGCACACCATGTATATAGGGGATCGCAACAGTCTTGGTTAAGTCCTCAACCACTTCGCACTATTTCTTGGGGGAACAAACCTCTTGCAATAAAACTTCCGTCAAGTATGACAGCACTTGTGCAGGATAGCCACTTGCCTTAAGCCACTGGACTTGATTGGAGAAGCTGCTGGACATCAAGTGAGGGCAAGAGCAAACGACAGCATTTCTAAGGGCCCCTAGGGTGATGAAGCGCTTCACCATTTTTGAATGATTGGATGTGTAAGGGGAGAAGGCGCTTTTCGAACGCGGGGCATACATCCAACAAGATAGGAGTCACCTGTGTAAGTGCCCTATCTATAGCTCTTTGCGATAAGGAACTTAAGTTCCTCAGGAGTTAATCAGTTTGGCCTGTGTCCACTATGTGTATTGTTACATTTGTATTTTTTAACGTTTTCGACGCATGCGCAGCAGGAGTTAACAGACGATGACTCGCCTTCCCTTTCATCTTTCTCTCTCTTTCTGCCCGTTGCGAACTGTATATATTTGCGCAGGCTTCAATAAAGGTGTTGTTGGCAGTCAGTGCTCGTCCCGTGTTCTCTTTTGTCCGTGTTTTTTGGCGCTGTTTTAAGTATGCACACACGCACACACACACAACACACACGCACACGCACAACGCACACGAACAACAAACACACACACACACACACACGTGCGCCCGCACGCACGCACGCGTGCAGGTTGCGCTCTAGGTTGGATGGCTCTTAGAGACGTTGCACAATATTTCACCGCAGATTAATTCTAAGCTGCTGTCGCTCCTCTCATCTAAATTTGTGCCTTGCAATCTAAAGAAGAAGAAGCAGCACTGCAGAAAAGAGCGCTAATATAAATAAAGCACAGTGGCCTACTTACCGAACGATGCGGAGAAAAGATAGCACACTCACCTGTAAGAAAGCAGAAAAGAGAGTTGTTCAAAGTCGCACGAATCTTAGAAATTATAGTCGTATAAAGGATCATAAAGCAGAATGGGTGCAACGAATAGCTGAGAGGCATAGCGGGAAAAAATAAAGAGGCTCCCAATATGCCGCTATTCTGCAATAACGCTTCATGAAAAAAAAAAAACCTGTACAAGAAGGTTGGTCATGTTTTATTCTTGTTTTGTTAAATTTAATTTTAGAACATTTGTCCTCTTCATAGCATCAATCCATCTCAACCTTTTAAAACATTGTGCTATTGGTCTTTCGCCAGACCTGGCACTTGGGCGAATAAACAAAACAAAACATCACAGAATACTCCTCCTCCCCTGAGGAACACCCGGTCACAACATGTACAGGACTTGTAATATGACACAGTATAGCCTAGGACATCGTTGTGCCCTTGCTCTCTTTCAAACACACACAATTCTGCTCTCAATGTGCGCGTGCGTGCATTGAGAGCACAATTAACAAGAAAACAGTGCGAGTGCTACGAGCATTTAATAGACACGACTTAAAATTCTTCTGAGAAAGCAACAATTTTTCGACGTTCCAGTGAGCCAGCACAAGTCCACAATATGCGCGTGAACTCGAGTAAAAAAATTACATACGAAACGATCAGTGTTTTTATGGTGCACTTCAGCACTGTAACGCGACCATCAGATTGCACAAGGGAAGCCATGAAATGTTGCAGCTCAAGGACATTCGAGCGGCACGAGGATTTCAGCGTCCTTCTGCGGAGCATCCGGGCCCCGGAAGGCGCCGGTAAATAGCCGCTCGTTTTCCATTAGCGGCACGGAAACGCGGATCCCGGCGGCGGCTCTTCGATGCCGATGCCATTGATCGGCCGTGGCCCCCTCTACCAGTCGCCACTACTCCTGGGCGCGTGATCGCCCGCCGTCATGCCTCTCGAGGAGCGAGCAGGGTTGTCACGTCTCGGCAAGCTGCCACCGCGCGGCTGTTGCCGTCTCGCCTCCTCAGAGGCCTGCAGCAAGCAGGCCGGGATAAATGAGCCCCGCCTGGCAGAGATGACACTTGATAAGCGAAAGCGCACCTTGTGGTCACCGTTCATCGCCGTGGCTTGGCGCACGATGGGCGGTTCGAAGCGGTTGCGACGGAGGCCCCTTGACAAATAAGCCAACGTCCCGGCGCCGCCGCCATTCGACGCGCTGCCTCCCCCGACTGCTCGGGAGCTCGCTGCTGCGCGATGCCCGATAAAGACGTAACGGGTGACACGCGGAGAATAAATGGAGCTGGCCGAGCCGCAGGCATGTATATACGGATGGAATGCCCGCGGTACAGACGCGCGGACTTTCCGATTATGCCCGGGCCTGCTGTCGGCGCGCCTCCCGGTGCACTCTCGGAGGAACGCTGGACGCGCGAGCCTATTAATTTGCGGCACGCGGTGGGCCATTACAATTGGCCCGAGTATGATAGGCGAAGGGCGAATCAGAGGTCACGCGGTGATTTCGCTCTGAGGCTTTCGACATGACAAGAGCGATAAACCAAGACTGCTGCCAGCCGAAGCGGAGTTATTCATGGCTGCAATCTGGCAGTCGGGCACGTCGATTGCTGTTCCGTGAAGTCACACAAGCCTGTTTTTTTTTTCTCTTCGCAATACTACCGAGCAGCCTACCGTCGTAGACTTGTCGCTTTTCTTCTTGGGCAATGTTTGCATTGCGGCGCTGAAACAACTGACCTCTCTGAGGCCATTGCTTCCATGAATTATTTTTTGTCTATCTCTATACTGTGATGGGGGCGAAGTGCAAAAACCCTCGTGTATTTATTTCAAGGTGCACGGTACGAACGCCAAGTGGTTAGAATCAATCGTGAGTCCGGATTACTAGGCGACTCGTCATCAGATCGTGGCATTCGCGCGTAATCACCCGAAGTCTTTTAGGCGATATTGTGACCTAATGTTCAATACAAACGCTGCACAATTAACATTATGCATCGCCGCTTTATGAAAAATGTCCTCTGTACCAGTATAGGGTACCCTCTCTTCACGCTTATCAGGATGACGTAACGAAACCCCGTGGCTGCTGGGACAATAAGTTCGCGTTTTTGCTTAGCAAATTGTATTATTACTTTTAGTCCACGACTACGATAACTTGCTGCGCTTCCAAGTAAAACCAAAAAATGTAATGACGTGACTAATGGAGCACCGGCTTTGCCCAGGGGCGCTGCGAAAATTGTGCTAAAGAGCGCCCTCTGTCCTGAACTGGGTAGTACCAAGCTCGGCCATCTGCTTCGGCAAGCACGTTTACACTATGGACCCGCCACTTTCGGTTGTATTCTACCACGGCCTGCAGCGAATATTGGGCGCCGAAAATTTTTTCAGGGGTGGCAGGCTGCGTAAAGTCAAGAAATTATGCAACGCCAAGTACGTGTACGCCTTTCAAGAAATAAGCGGCGAAGTTTTAGCACGGTGTCAATCACAAGTGAAGCGAGTCGCGTACGAAGTTGAGCTTCAGGTAAGGTTTGAACGCTGCTAGATTCAGGCGCACAAATGCGAGGAAATGCTTGCTATAAATTAATTCACAGCAGCGATAAGCAGACAGCATGTGTACGGAACTGCTCGAGCGCACGACGGTACGCGCTGCGATGGCAGCGGTCTTTCAGCATGCCGCAAAACGGCGGGCCTCCTGCATTCTTTGTTGACTGCATGCCGCTGGATAAGTAGTTATGCCTGCGCTGTAGTAGCAGGCCATCTGTCCCTTTAGCAAGTGATAAATAACTGATGGAATGCATATGAGCTCGCAGTAACGTACGTGCGAATCACGAGCTGCAGCGCGAGCGTGTGCGCTGCTCGCTTGATGTAGCTCTTAATGACAGCGCTCGAAAATCGATGTGCTGTCACCACTACTGCCTTGCTGGCGCTGCGTTAACGTGTTGACTTGAGGTCAAGGATGAGCACATTTAACTCTCGAACCTGTGCTGCTCGTAGTGGGGTAGTGAAATTATCCAGCGCGCCCGACGCTCCGCTGCGTGAGGCCTTGAAGGAAAACGGTAGAATCTGATGTTGGAATTCAGTCCTTGCTCGTGACCGCCCACGACGCAGCAGTAACGACGGTGACGCGTTCCCGAGGCTGAGCTAGGTCTCTCCGGATCGGCGTCGCCGATTCCTTGTGCTTCAAGCATTACGTCCAAAAGCACACGGAGAGTCCGTTTTCGTAAAACTAGGCTGCGGCCAGCTCGCAGCGTGGTCGGCATGGTCTGTGAGAAGTGACGAGCCTTTTCGCACTCGCAACAGGGCAGAAAAAGTGCGAATCAACGCAAAACTCGGGCTAGAAACGCGCTTCGCCACAGCCAAGGCTCAATACTACCCAAGCTGGTACTACCCAGATAACTTTTCTCACCGGCACCAGGCGCCGATACTACACCTCAAACTCCAGCGCAAGATGCCCATACGTGTCATGAAGATAAAGTGCTTATTCGCGTATTAAATAACTCTGTATAGGTTGGAGTAGTGTATGTTGTGCGATGCACGAAAAATGAGTCTGTTGAAAGAGTTTCGCGTGCACGTGGACAACGCAACTTTCTATTATAAGCGGTCTTTTGCATTCGCAAAGCTCAAGTACCTCACGCACAGAAAGCAGTAAGAGCAGCACTATAAAATCCAGGACAGTTATTTCATGCTATATCGAACACGGGTGGTAGGAGAGGCGCTTGACGCCAGGCATTCCCAATGCAAAATTCAGTGCAGACACCCACATCATTCACTCTGTCGCAAGAAAACATGCGCGGTAATCTGTTTACTCAACAATATTTTCATTTTTGCACTTGATGTTTCTTTTCATAGAATGGGGCGTCTTAAAACACATCTCTAGGTGTCTAAACTATTACGCAACTTTGCAGGGTTTCGCGCGTAAGCGGCCTTTGCACACTCCCCAACGTCTGAAAGTTTGGTTTGCCGCCAAAAACAGCTGTTGTGTAATGAGAACACGTCTATAAACGTGCAGTATATATGCGCATACAAACGAGTGCCACAGTGCTAATCTACGCCTACGCACAGAAAGTTGCGTCGCGCGCCATTGGGAGTGCGGAGGAAGGTAGGCCTTTCTACGCGTGCAGGAACTGGCGAAACAGTTTACGATTGCATGTTGATGACTTGTTGCGTGCACTTTAACTGAGAGTTCATGTATACATTTATCCTGCATGATATATCTTCAATTTCCTGCACCGATCACGCCTGCTCTGATCTGGCCGACCAGCAATCGCTATTCGCTGATCGACCAGGTTGGAGGGGTTGCTAAGGCTAGTGGTTCTGTCGGCTAGGGCTCCCTCTTGAGAATAATCAATTTTTCTAATTGAATAAAAGTTTCTTCTCTCTCTCTCTATCCGGCCCCGATCAGATATGATGATATAAAACACCAGCAATAATTCGGATTCAGGCGCTTCGTGCATCGACGATCACTTTCACTTGCCGCACACGGCGGCGTAAGAGGCACCAAGGTTTACTCGTATACACCTCTTTGTCACAGGATAGCTTAGAACTTTTGTGCAGCAGTCAGGAAAAAGCTAATTTCGCTCTTCGAGCAGTGTACCGCTGATTAAAAGGAAAGAGAAACGTTTTTTTTTTCTTTTTTGCTGTAATCGGCAAATATTATAATATAGCAATTGCATTTGCATTATAGTGACAAATTGGGACTTTTACAATCTCTTTATTGCCCTTGGCGCATTTTCGAACTTTGTGCAATGTCGCTTACGCATTCGAGCGAAAAGCTTCCATATATAAGCATACATGACCAGGAAATGGCGGCGTGTTGCGACCATCGCAATGTGTGTGTTGGGGAGACAGCCGTCTAGAAAAAAAAATAGTGATGTCACAATGGGCAGTGGAAGCGACGTTGTTACTTCGGCCGCTAATCAAAAGCTTCCTTTTTTTCAGAGTTTGCAGCTCGCTTCGCCTTATAGGCCAGCGTGCCTCTGTAAGGGTGGACTGTGTCTCAAGGTGAACGTAATTATGCTGGTGTAATGACAGTCATTGGTTTTGTACGTTACTTACAAACGTGAGGGACTAGGATGGGAAGGAATGGCAGTGCGAAAGAGATTTCAAAAGTGACTTCACTTTTGTTAGCGTAGAACTGTAAAGTGAAAATACACGACCGAGAAAGAAAATATGTTTTAATGAATGAAAGGCAGTATAGCCAATACACAATCACATGCGAAACCTATTCACAGAATCATCGAAGCACTCAAAATTATTTGCAATGTCATGTAGTGCATCCAGAGCTTGTGTTGTGAAGAGTTAAAAAAAAAATTGGACAGCATTTCCTCGCGTAGCGCTCCGCTTTCATCGTCCCGGCGGGACACAGCACATCAAATGCTGCAGCGTCAAGGTGCACAATGACGCACAGTCTGTAGTCACGTGTTCCTATGCCAATAAATGGCACGTGCTGGCTCTGGCAAAACTTGAAGAGCCCGCCAGGCTTTTAACGCACATGCCAAAACACAAGAAAGGAGAAAAAAAAAAAACTTCGAGCAAACCGCCACGTTAAATTGAGCAACCCATAATTGCTGCACAAATACTTGCATTGACCGGCTATTGTTTGTGCCACAAGCACTACTTTGTAGCGGTCACCAAGAAACAAATTTTGTATTCAAAATGAAGAAACCGTACGGTTGCTTTTTTAGCATGCCAAAATGATCTCAAAGTGAAGTGTTAGATTATTTGGCAGAATTCTGCCAAAAGATGTTCGAACATTTTTTTACACTTAGGTTTATTTTATTACAGGATTAGTCCCCACGTCCCCCAGTCGCGCTTGAATCGCGCTGCCCTATACCCGATGTCTCCAGAAATAGGTTTTTGTCGCGTTTTTGGTTCAACGTTTCACGATCTCTATATAGATCGGCCGTGTCGAAGCGTGTCAAACGCCGATAAAATTCGTGTCAAATGAAAAGAGAAAAAGTAGCGTTGCGAAATTGTAGCAAACATGGTAGCAGCGTATGTTCACAGACGCATCGGCTGGGCAAATGGAGATAAAAATAAGCAGAAGCCTGCAGAATCCTCGCCGAATGTTGGCAGACGCTGTACTTCCTTCAGCAGATCTCATGAAATGTACCAACAATGACGCGAGGCAAAGGTGAAGTGAGGAATGCGAGGAAATGGCTGCTCTGACTAAATACGTCGCGGTTCCGCTTCACTGATAGACCCGAAGCAGACTAAGTTCCTCGTGCGCGATAAGCTTTCTCTGTAAACAGGGCAACCGGTGCCTATCAAATTAATGGCAGCCTCTATTCTGTATACGCGTAGGTTATCTCGCAACTCGGAGAGTAATAAATGGTGCGAATCTTCATAGAATTAGTCGGGTTCGGGAATCGCTGAAGTGCAACTACCGCGCGCTAGTAACAAATAGGTCCGCGCTTTCAATGACGCAACCAAAGCTCACTGTGGGCTTCGGAGTGATGCGGTCACGTGACAGTCATTCGCCGCGGCGGAATACGAGTACAGAATGCCGGTATGTTCCGACACTTTAATTGAGCGTTTTACGCCGGTTTTCAGCGTACTGCCGCGGCAAAGTCACGCTTCGCATTCCGCGATACTTCGATCGTGTTAGGTTCGGCGGGTCGCATTGAAACACCCC